>NW_022749776.1:0-572 GCF_011630105.1 Anneissia japonica
ATCGGAGTCGTTGTTTGGCTCTTCTCCCAGAAGTTGTCGCCAGCTACGACTTAGGTTTTCTTTTCTATTTTTTTAAACATGAGAAAAATAAAACGTTTTAAGTTAAAAGTGTGATTGTGTTATTCATTCAAATGTGATCTTTTCTAACATATTAATTAGCATCTTAAATTCCTGTCCAATTTTTAATTTCAATTTTACTTATAAATTCCAATCCAATAACANNGCTGTCTCTTATACACATCATAACAGTGATTTATAATCAATGTATAATTAATGTTCATTCAATGTTCAGCAATCCAATCAATGTTCAATCAATGTTCAATAATCATTGTATAATCAATGTCCATTCAATGTTCAATAATCGACTTTCAGCAATCAAATCAATGTTCAATTGTGATGGTCATAAGACTGTCATAAGAAGAGAAGTTGATGAGTAATAAATATAGAAGCATACATGATAAAACTGGTTATAACCATGTTGAAAAGTTTTTGGAGACATTAGGTCAGTGGACATTAGAAATTAGTAAAATATAGTGATGGCAAATTCAATTCAATATATATTTATTGAAAAT
>NW_022749777.1:0-573 GCF_011630105.1 Anneissia japonica
CGTCGTTGCAGCCGGCGTCGGACCCGAAGAAAAGAGTCGGTCGTGGTCCAGTTTCTATTTTTTTTTTCCAATTTCAACGTTCAAAAAAGAATATTTTCTCACAGGATTCGATCCCGGCGGACTAAGTCTGTCTCGGAAACCGGCGCCGGTGGAGACGAACAGAGGCAGACGGCGCCGGAAACGACGAACAGTTCCGGTCGACGTCGTTCGAGAAGGACAGCGGCGGTTGAGGCTGCCGAAAAAATTCAAGTTTTTAATTTTGTTAAAGTTTTAAATTTCCATCGCGTCAGCCGACGTCAGTCGTGAGGGACAGAGATTATCGTTGCATCCGGCGCAGGTTGCGACGGACAGACTCGGTCGTGGCGGTAAACGTCGTTCATGACGGACTGCCTTCATCGTGTACACGAGTCTGTCCGTGCACGCTTGTACGTACGAGTCATCATTATACGCATGCTCGTTCGAGTCATCAATCGTGTACGGCCTGACTTGGAACACGACGACGTTCCCGGTGCACCGTTCCTTTGTCGATCCCCCATTTTCGACACATTTCACGACGACTTACCAGGTGCACCG
>NW_022749778.1:0-1102 GCF_011630105.1 Anneissia japonica
TTTTGTGTTATTTCCTCTTAACGTCGTTTTTTTAATTGTTCTCTAATTCCTCCATTGTCTAAGTTCCCCTTAAGGTACAGGTAATAATAATAATAATTAATAATAATAATAATAATAATAATCATTTCAGCATTATTTACCTTGGCCTATTGGGGCTTGTAATGAAGAACCTACAGATACTATTTACTAGGCCTATATTAAATAATAACTAGAAGGGGAATATCTTTTGTGTTATTTCCCCTTTGTCTAAGTTCCCCTTAATGTACAGGTAATAATAATAATAATTATTATTATTATTATCATTATTATTATTATTATCATTTCGGCATTACATGTAATTAACTTGGTCTAGCCTTGTAATCAAGAACCTGCCGATTACTATGCCTATATTAATAACTAGCTCATTTTTACATTCATTTGGTGTTTTGCCATTTTGGCAGGTCTTATGGTATCCAGAATTTTAGAGCTGCCTATTCTCAGCTCTTCTCATAATTTGAAAATAACTGTCATTCTGTTTCATTTGATCAGATGAAGAAAAACGCGCTTTTCCTTACTCTTTGTGCTTTTCCCAGAAAGCGTTTTTAGTAGGCCTACTCGTAGGACTAGGTAATTATGCAAAACCCAGGCCTAACTAACAAATTAAAATTGTTATAGTATGTAACTCAAGTTAAAATAACACTTTTCATTACTCGTGCAGCTTAATCAAATATTATATGTCATTTTAAACGACCCATTGGTATTAACATGGTAACATCAACGTATTTTTAAAAATTAGACAGCGACGTTCTCTCAGAAGTTGTTCTGTAGACGTTTATCTGTTGATGACCTTTTGACCTCCTGAATTCTGCAATGAGATTTTCGGGTCGATTCAGCCGAGACGGCCCGAGTGGAGTTTCATGTAAATGTTTCGTACGGAAAAAAAAATCGCAGACGGGCTGCTCCTCTTTTTGGTGACATTCACTTGTTTTTAAAAATACGTAAACGTACCCGCGACAACTCCCATAGCTTATCCAGGTATACATTGTCTTCAATTTTGTAGTTTGATTGGTTGACCTTCCGTCATAACATTCACCCTATTGCCAAATACGGCATCCTAAAAATT
>NW_022749779.1:0-868 GCF_011630105.1 Anneissia japonica
TATATATATATATATATACATATACATATATATACATATATATATATACATATATATATATAGGCTTATATATGTATATTCAAGTAATAATACAATTGTTGTAATAATACTTTCGACCATAAGTCATCAGGTATATATACATATATAATAGGCCTATACACTGCAAAGATAGGTCAAAGGTCAATAAAAAAGTTTCTGGTTGATATTGAGAAATTATTCTGTTAGAGTATAAATGTGCATATTGTAAATATTTTGTTACAAAAAGCAACTCTGTACGATCAGTGGTTGCCAAGATATTAAATTCACGCAAAGTTGAGGTCAAAGGTCAAAAACGAAATTTCCGGTCATTTCTAGAGAAAATTGTCCATTATAGTAAATATAAATATGCATGTTTTTAACATTTTGCTGCAAAAAGCAACTCTGTACGACCAGTGGTTTTCTAGATATAGCTCCCTATATTTCCACCCCTAATTTGCATATTTATGCTAATAAGGACGGCAAAATGGCACTTCCGGTCATTTTTGAAGAAAATGTTTCATTAGGGTAAATAGAAACATGCATGATCTGAACAACTTTAAAAAAAATCAACTTTCTACGACAAGTGGTTACTGAGATATAAGTACCCTACATTTTCAGAACTAATTTGCATATTTTAACTAATTTGCATATGAAGATGTGCGTAAACAAATTGGCGACTCATTTTATTGGATTCAGCATACTTCAAAGTATATATTCCATCCAAAAAACTAAAATGATCACAAAAATCCCACGGGAGCCCATTTTTCGACATATGCCCCCGGACTATTAGGGTATTGACATATTACAATTTCAACTACAGCAATGTACCTACAACAGTTCTTATTCCCAT
>NW_022749780.1:0-5466 GCF_011630105.1 Anneissia japonica
TTGACTACCAGGATGATGATATATTATCTGTGGCTAACATACATAACAACATACTAACTGCCATAAACGGCTATAAAATTGAATTCTCAAAACAAATTACTATATTTTTGAGTTGGAAAATTCCTCATCCTTATAAGCTAAGGGATGAAGAAATGGTTGCTATTGACACAGAAATTAATAAACTTCTAATAAAAGGGTTTATAGAGCCATCTACATTTGAGAGTGGCCAAATTGTATCAAATATTTTTGCTAGGCCAAAAAAGGATGGATATAGAATGATCCTAGATCTTCCAAAGTTAAATGAGTTTGTTACTGTACTTGCAAACATTTTAAGATGGATACATTTGCTAGTGTTATAACCCAAATTTCCCCATGCGACTACATGGCATCAGTAGACTTAAAGGATGCCTACTACACAGTGCCTATAGCTGTTTCTGATACCAAATATTTGAAATTCATCTGGAGAGGCAAATTATACAAATATGTAGTACTGCCGAATGGATTAAGCTCTGGACCCAGACTTTTCACAAAAATATTGAAACCCCCACTTTCATACCTTCGTAGCAAAGGTCATATTGTACTTCCTTATATTGATGATATCCCCTGCATCAATTCTTCCAAAGGTAAAAGCCAAGGCCACAGCCATGGAAACTTGCCATATATTCTCTACTTTGGGATTTATTATAAACCAAGAGAAGTCTATGGTTATACCACAACAGATCATAAATTTCTTAGGGTTTGAAATAAACTCTGTCAATATGACTGTTGCCCTTCCTCATTAAAAAAAGGCTGATATTTTGGAAGGGTGTAATGAATTGCTTACAAGTAATCAACTTATGATTCGTAAAGTTGCTAAATTTCTTGGTAAAATAATTGCAGCTTTCTTTGCTGTAGAATATGGCAAACTTCACTGCAGGGCTTTGGAAAAAGACAAAATGTATGCCCTTAAACAAAACTATTGTCCAAAACAGGAAGAGAGGATGTGCAATAGTGGTCATGCAATATAAGTGTACAAGAAAAACTCCTGAAAGTGTCACTGAAAGTGGTATCACACAAAAGACATAAATAAATAAATAAATAAATTTATTTCCACTACAACATTGTTTCGTATGGTTGGCAGAGCCAACCACACTTATCAGGCGGATATGTACAACTGATGTTATTACAAAGAAAACTTAAGCGTATCATTAATTGAGAAGCAGATTGGCGGTGATTAAAAGGGTCTATCGTCTAGATGGTAGGCCTAAATAGTTTATCTATGGATTAGCAATCATTGGTTTCTTAGCAGGAATTTCCTCCTGTGCTTACAAGTGGATATTAATTCATTTTTGCAGTTGAGAGAACTTAGATTTTAAGGGAACACCCACTGTTCATGGAACGCACCTGATACCAGAGCATAGGTAGACCGGCCTAGTATTTATTTAAAATGAATTGCGATGCATGTAATACCTTGATTATCAGGAAAACGTGTTTGTGTTAACTTATAATATTAATTATTAAGTTACGTTTTCTTTTTAGCATTTTGTTGGAGAAAAAGGTCCAACCATTGACTATCTTGATCCAATGAATGCAATTACTGTAATGGAACACCACCTGTACGCAGACGGCCCCCACCAAAAAAATAAGAACAAAAACAAACTTAAGAAACCACACCAAAATATTACAGAAATGTAAGTTATGATTTTTATTTTTTTATGACACAATAAAAACATTGTAACAACTAACATTAATAATATCAGAACTACTGTACACTTGCTGTCACTACAGAATGACTGATGGTACAATTGTTAGTACACCATATTTGGGCATTTATTTAATTGTAGTCTATACACAGAAAGACAAATTATATTGAACATACTGTATTTTCTCTAGGGTCCTCAAAATTTGACTAGTATAATGTGGTATTAGTGTTAGGATGGTTAGGGTTGGTGTGGAAATCCCAGTTTGCCGACTCAAAATAAATGAATCCCAGTTGGCTGAAAGCCAGTTTGCCGAAAGTCAGTTAAAAGCAGTGAAACAGCAGCATAAAATTCACGATGGAATACTAATAATTGCATATTATTTTTTAACATGCAGATAAGCAGTGAAATTTGTTTTTGCAGATCAAACACGAAGACTGATGAAAATTGCAAGTACAAAGACTCTACATCTTAAACAGACAACCAATGTATGTACTATTCTGAATTGATTGGTTGAAAAGTAAAAAAAAAAAAACCATTAGGTAGTTAAATATGGCACTCCATAAAATTGATAAAAATTTGCCAATTTCTCTAACATTATTGCCATAAAGTGGATGTTGGGTGTGATACGTTCGATATAAATGCCTTTCTGTGTATAGACTACAAATTCACAAAAATTACAACCAGTTATGATTAGTTGACCTTGCAATTGTGCATAGTAATTATGCCTCTTGTCAAGTGCAAAGCCATTTTCAGAATGCTTAAGATAAAACCCTGCAATATCTGCACAGGCCTGGCTTATAGACATATTCCTTGCTGAATAAGGACACTTAATTTCTAGAAGACCACATTTACCATTTCTACATACTATTCATCTGGGGTAGCCCCTAAAAATGTGAATTCCTTATTACAAATTACAAAAACACTTTCATGCAGATGGTTTGATGGGTGTTGTTCTAGGTATTTTTCCAAAATACTTCTTTTCTCTTACCATATTCTAATGATGCAGCAAATTTCGACTTTTTAAGTACTGTAGATCTTCCAGGAAAGCTTCTGTAGGGTTTACTTTTCTGTTCATACAGTATTTTTCCAAAGTTTGAAGCAGTCAGCCTGACTTTCCTTAAATCATGCCATATCTTGGAATTCGATTGGTCTCTTGTTTCTCTTTCCATTCTTTTAATTTCATCTTCAGGGATTATATGATTTAGGTGTTTATGTTTGTCTTGTAACTGAATAGGAGAGGGTTTGTGGATGTTGGTATTGCCACAACATTGTGGGCATACAGATGCAACCTGTGTTTTGCTCCAGTTTGTAGACTACAATAATAATTTTAGAATTTTAGTCAGCCTGACTTTCCTTAAATCATGCCATATCTTGGAATTCGATTGGTCTCTTGATTCTGCGTTTTGCTCCAGTTTGTAGACTACAATAACAATGTCGAGGAGGAGGAGGAGGAGGAATCGTTAAAATGAAATTGTATTAGAGATATTCATTATTATTTTTCAGGGGTTTCAGCAATTGATTTCTTGGCTTTGACAGCTGAAAACAACGAACTTCACTCCAAGTTAAAAATCTATGAAGAAAAACTACAAAAATCCATATCTAATTTTAGTGTTGAACATGTATTAGCAGCAACACATATAATAGATATTTTGAAATAATATACAGGAATAACATTTATTAGATTTGTAGCATTGCTAAACTTCTTAATTCCTTCAAATTTGAGACTACATAGAAATGTAACTCGGCATGATGTTTGATCTATGTCCAACTCTATCTCGATTACGACATGATTTTGGATTAAATGATCTGAGTATGAGATGTTGTGTTGTAATACAGTCAGCTGGCATAATACTTAATACTGTACTTGGATGGAACATATGTATTTCATGTTTGGCCAATTATCCATATGGCCCCCACCGGGATATAATAATAAATATTATGCCAAGGAAGTTTAAGAAGGATTATCCAAAAACATTAGTAATAATTGATGCAACTGAGTTAAAGACACAGACTCCAAGTTATATGGGTCTCCAAAGTCAGTTATACAATGACTACAAGTCAAATGCAACTTGCTTGTGACCCAAATGGCTCTGTAATTTTTATTTCAGAATTATATTCTGTGTCAATCTCATAAAGCAAATTACTCAAGACATTAGATTTTATGAATTACTCAGTAAACTTTTAGCATTAGGGTATACTGTATCAATGAGGGTGATGCTGTAATGGCAGACAAAGGCTTCAGAATACGCGAGGAATTAGGCAAGCTTGGATTAAATTTAAATATGCCACCCTTTCCACAATCAGGATTTCAGATGACCGCATCTGAATTAATGGAAACACAAAATTGCCCGTCACAGAATTCATATTGAGAGGCTTATTAGTAAAGTCAAGCACTATAAAATCATTTTTTAAATGATTCCAACATATTTATTTTCAAACATAAATACAATTTGGACTGTATGTTGTCATATAACCCTATTACAAGATGTCTTTGTAAAAGAGTAAACTTTGTAAATTCTTCAACATTAAATATAGATGTTGTTCACATACTTACTTACATGGTATGAAAGCACTGATCCAATCTGAACATTCCCAAGTGTAATGCTGAATTTTGGGTGGTTTGATGATACTAGGTAATGCATAGGTGTATCTTCTAGTCCAATTAGATGCTGGAGTTGTATATTTGTTATCTCTGGTAACCTTGAATATGTTAAGGTAAAGGGGTAGATGGGATAAGACTCTTCTCCAGGATCGTATATGTAAGCTCTGTAATTTAATTTCAATCGAATACGAAATTCATTTTGCATTAATTTGTCCTTTTTATTCTCAAATCAGAAACAAGTTTATTCCTAAATTTTATTATACTATTCCTTGCGTAGACAAATTTAATTTACTAATGTCTAACATAAAATTAACACAAAAAGTAGCAAATTTTGTTTATTTTGCTTTTAAAAAGAGAGGAGATTATTTTGCAACACTGTATCAATAATTTTGTTATTATATAAGGGCCAAAGGCTTATATATTGATGATTAATAAAACCCCAGTTAGGGGAACGAATTGGAAAAAATTGGAATATGTTAAGAATGTATTAAGTGAAGAAGAGAATATTTTGTCAATGTTATGCATGTGCAATATAAACAGCAATTGTAGAACATATAAAAAGGAATAAATGTTTTATGCTTATTGTAAAGTATATTGTAAGGTATGCTAGATATATGCTGAAATTAAATCTGTTCAAAATTATTCATCTACAGTATAAGCAAGCTTCTGACAAAGATATATTGTCCCTTGAAAATGTAAAAAATCAAAAAAGAATTTTGAAATTAACTTGCTCATTTTGCAGCAACATACAAATTATTCATTTTAGAGTGGCCAAGTTGTATCAAATATTTTTGCTAGGCCAAAAAAGGATGGATATAGAATGATCTTAGATCTTCCAAAGTTAAATGAGTTTGTTAAGTACTGTACATACAAACACTTGAAGATGGATACATTTGCTAGAGTGTTATAACCCAAATTTCCCCATGCGACTACATGGCATCAGTAGACTTAAAGGATGCCTACTACACAGTGCCTATAGCTGTTTCTGATACCAAATATTTGAAATTCATCTGGAGAGGCAAATTATACAAATATGTAGTACTGCCGAATGGATTAAGCTCTGGGCCCAGACTTTTCACAAAAATATTGAAACCCCCACTTTCATACCTTCGTAGCAAAGGTCATATTGTACTTCCTTATATTGATGATATCCCCTGCATCAATTCTTCCAAAGGTAAAAGC
>NW_022749780.1:5836-17008 GCF_011630105.1 Anneissia japonica
GACTTAATGCGCAGCTACTGACTTACGTTTCTTGGAAACCAGAGCCTGGGGTCATTAGTGTTGATGCATTTACTATAAATTGGAAAAATTATTTTTTCATGCCATCCCACCGTTCTGTTTGATCGGACGTTGTTTACAGAAAATAATCCAGGAAAAAGCAAGTGTGGCCTACCCAATATTGGTACCCGAAGATACAAACCATGTTAGTAGGTGAACCATTGACCCTTAGAAGGGGTGAAAAATTATTGCTCCATCCAGTTACTGGAAATTTGCATCCTCTTAACAATAGGCTTGATTTGCTTGTTTGCAGGTTATCAGGCAAGCTCTGAAGCTAGATGAGTTTCCGCAGGTGACAGGGCAGATAATTTTAAAATCCTGGAGAAAATCATCTAAATCACAATATTGTGTTTATATAAAAGCGTTGGCTAAGATTTACAGGAAATAAACCTCACCAGCCAGATGTTCCGTTAGTGTTGAAGTTTTTAATTCAGAAGTTTATGAAAGTACTCACATTTACTCATCTGTTAACACTGCACGTTGTGCTCTGCCATCGTTTTTAAAATTTGAATACAGGCCAGTCAATCGGGACACATCCTCTCATAAGGCGGTTTGTTAGAGGAGTGTTTAACACAAATCCGCCTAAACCACAATATTCAGAAATTTGGGATGTCAAGATAGTGTTTGATTATATCAAAGGACTATACCATTTGCCAGAATTGAATCTGAAACATTTATCGCAGAAACTGTGCATTCTTATTTGTTTATTATCAGCCCAAAGGTGCCAAACAATCCATCTGTTGCGAGTTGATAAAATGTCCTGGAATGAGCAGTCTGTAACTTTTTATGTTGATGAACTGCTGAAAAACAGTACACCTGGTAAAACTGGAATGAAGTTGATACTGCAAGCCTACGAACCAGATGAGAAACTATGTGTGATTGCAACACGTAAAGAATATTTTGCACGTACTAAGCTCTTAAGTGCAAACTTTACACAACTTTTCATTAGTTATCGGAAGCCCTATGCTCTTGTATCAAAAGATAATATTGCAGGTTAGATTAGGGCAATATTAGGTGAATCCGGAATCGACACGCGTATTTATAGAGCACATTCAACTAGGGCAGCAGCTTCCTCATCTGCAAGAGCATTACAAGTTCCCATTTCTGCTGCATCTACTGCAGGCTGGGCCAATTAAAATACTTTTAGGAGATACTATGATAAACCAATTGTCCAGAAATATCCACAAGGTTTTGGACAGGTACTAAATTGTTGAAGTAAGACTTGATTTAGACCGTAATTAATGTGTTGGCAGGTATACATTGAAGTTCGTTGGATATATTGGTTTGGAGATATTTACACAGTGTGTTAAAATAAAAGATTGCACAATTCGCAGATTTTTTTGTTGAATCATTTATTTTGGAAGTCACGTTTCCAGAGACGGCTTTAAACCTCTCAGTTTACAGCGAACGTATTATGAAATAAAATAGAAAGATTAAATGAGAACATACCTGTTTGAAGTTTGATCACTATTTTATGAATAATGGTGATCGAGATGTAAACTACCTTCCTCCACCCATATTTAAATACAGAATTTCAAACAATATTGTGTAAGTTTTTACTTACCGCTGTAAATAGTGGTAGGCCTATGTCTCTGGATGCAACAAAAGATTTTTTAACTTGTATTTGAAGTTTATTTTGTGATGAAAAACATACAAAAATCGGACAAAATCTGAGACATAGAAAGTGGGTAATTTAAAGAAAGATTACAGGACTATTTCACACAATATTCGCAATGCGTCCTATGTCGGCATTTACCGTGCGTTGTGATATTTTTTTTTTATTCGCCGTCTCTGATTGGACCAAAGAAGTTTTGCACCAAATTCGATGTTGTTGTTACGTTTTGCAGATGGTAGCTAGGCTGGCTATCGGGTAGGCCCAAACTAGGCCGAGGCCTAAAACTAGTAAATATTTGTTTATTCAGGTAAGGTATTGACTTATGGTATAATTATTATTTTTAAAAATAAATAAATTATACGTCGTTGAAATTACGGTGTCTAAATGAAGGTTTAGGTGAGGACTGGACATATAGCCTAGCTTAGGAAGGCCTAGCCTAGGGCTCAAGGCCATCTAGGCTAGGAACCTATAGCCTAAGCCCTAGGCGGCCTAGTTTAAGTTCAACTTACGAAGGAGTTTCTAGTGAAATCGGTATAACACTGACAATAATAATAACTCACAGTAGCAAAATAAGCTGCTTGGTTTCTCATGCTGAAATGAAATTTGATTTCACTCACTCAAAACAGGTATATAGGCTGTAACGCGCTACACACGTTTTTCAGAAATTCGATAGCACCATCGCGCACGCATGTAATTGCGAGCGTGCGGAACGGACATATACCGTACGTTTCGTTCTTAAGATGCATTACATCAATAAGAGCTACAGGTATCAGACACATATTGCCTGAACAGTCGTGTAAGTAATGTATATAATTACTGTAAATGTTATATTGTTAATATATGCAGACAACATGAACGATAAGATATTATATGAATGTTAGTTTAGTACGTATGTAGGTATAGGCCTATTATTATAATAGCGTCATTAGGACTGATCGTATTATTGTGATAAAACGTGATATGGTGATTAGTAGAAGTAATTAACTCGTTCTAATTATAACTTGTTATTTTATTTATAGTTTTCCCCGTGCTTAATAAATTGCATGGAATCCAACAGTTGGCCGTGTGGTTATTATTGTACGTGTTGACACTCACTGGGCCGGGACCGTATTTATTCCCATTGAACCCAGTACAGTGAAAACGACTGACTGTAATCAGAATCAACGACTTGAATAGGAAATGGCTTCATCACAGCCAACCAAACAAAGACGTCCATCAGCCAAGAAGCTGGATACGGACATCCAACAAGTAGAAATAAAACTAGGCAAAATCTGGAATGACACCAGACACACCTTAACTTTACTTGAAACTTCCCAAGAAAGGAAGATCAAAGGCATAGTACCAGGTGCTAGAGAAGCACTTAACGTCTACTCAGCAGCCTGGACGGAACGAGAACAGGGTTGACGTGAAGTATAAAGAAGAAAGTTTGATAGCCAAAAATACGTATTTGGAAAACAACAATCATGCTGGTAAAATCATCGCCGAAGCAATGGAAAGGGCTGCTGCTTTAGAGAGACAGTCTAATCTCCAGATTCTCGCATAGGTCCAGATTGTCTCATACATCGTCAACCTCCTCCAAAAAACTTTAGCAATGGCCGCAGCTGCTTCAAAAAATGCAGTCTATAAAGAAACGATTGCTGGACGCCAATCACAGCTAGCAGCCCGAAATGCAGCTATTGAGTTACAAAATATACAGGCCAAAAGAGATATTGAACGGAAGCAGAAATTAAGATCCTACGGGCTCAACTGACAGCAGCTATAGAGATAGCCAAATCCAAAGCTATCATTCAAACTGAAGAAGAGGAGTTCCAGACCTCCCCTACTCAGTCATCAAACGATCACGCATTGTTATTCCGGACGAGAAATATTCCAGCAGTACATCCTGACACGCCAATAGAACCATTGCAGACAGATATCTCATCTCTTAGCTTGATGGAACAGATAAGTGACTCTCTAGCTCATCAATGACAGCCAGCTCATGAACCTGACGTTTATGGAGGTGATACTATTATGTTTAGACCTTGGCGCTCATCATTTGAAACCATGGTTAATCAGGCAAAAACTCCCGCTACACAGAAACTTGCCTTCCTGGCAAAATATACGAACGGCGAGGCGAGACAGCTGGTAGATCAATTTCGACACAGATACGTGACCGATCCTGAAACGGCTTATAGAGGCATGGAAAAACTGGAATACCGTTTTGGAAATAAGTCGAAAATCACTTCAGAAATTATCAAGAAACTTACCTGTTTTCCTAAGGTAATGAACAATGATCGTCAGAAACTTCTAGAACTTACCGATCTCTGTAGTGACTTAACATAGGCCTACTTAATTACTCCTTTAGCCTCTATCCGATCCTAGAAAAGCTCTCACAGTACATTCAAAATGCATGGAGAAAGAAAGCTGCACAGTATAAAATTGAGCACGCCGACAACTATCCATCGTTCAACCATTTTTCGGACTTTATAAAAGAAAAAGCTCGACTTTACAATGACCACTTGTACCCAACCGAAGAAGACGGTTCAAAGACGTACAAAACATCAAGAGACCGATCTATGAAATCACCGGTAAAAGGTAATGGCAACGACAGGCACATATAAACCTACAACCTTTACACCTGAGATGAGATGCACCTTTCATAACCGAGAAGGCCACACCCTGTCCGAATGCAAGATGTTTACTAATAAACAAATCAAAGATCGAAAAGAGTATGCAAGGCAAAAGGACTATGTTTCCGGTGCGGAGAAAGACAGCTTGCAAAAGATTGCCAAGCTGACATTAAGTGTAAGACATGTGAGAGTACAAGACATGATACTTTCATGCACGTGGAAGAAATACTTTCAGATGACAAGGTGAAAGCAAACTGTACCCTCTACTCTACATGTACAACGGTCTTCTAAGGTCGTCCTCACCAAGATATATCATAGAGACAATCCAGCAAATAAAGTATATGGTTACACTGTCTTACATGCTTAGGTAATCCGTTTCTCTTTCTACCTACAATCATCGAGAATGGAAATATTCCAGGAGACAGAAGTGAGATTCCAACACCAGAACTTTGCAAGATGTTTAGCCATCTGAAAATAGCTGACTTTATTCCTAAACCAAGAGAAGATGTTTTAATTGTCTTACTCCTTGGCAGAATTTGTCCTGAACCACTCAAGATTAGAGAATCTAGAAACGGCCCAAGAGGCACACCATGGGCACAACACACCGATTTAGGATGGAGACAGTCTCCGGTCAAATTTGTATGAGAGGTATCAGTGTAGGGCTGCAAGCTCTAAACGCTTCAGTGAACCGGACCGTTCTACAACAAATCTCTATCAACGACACGTGTCCCAATCACATCCACAGCAAATAAATTATATGCTCGTCTAATAAAGAAAACTCAGACATATATGTAGAGAGAACCGACGACGAAGTTCCAGCCCTTTCAGTTGAAGACCATCGATTCGTCAAAATATTAACAGAAGGCACTCACACAAACTCGAAAGGAAATCTGGAATTTCCACTGCCATTTAAGAAGGATGAAACTCGGGTTCCGAATTATTATATTCAAGCCCAACGGCGCCTTGGATGTCACTTGAAAACACTGAAACGTAAACCAGATATGATGGAAGAATATCAGAAATTCTTAGGGAAGAAAAGATGCTACTGGCCACCAGATTTTGGCGTCGTCGAAAGCAAGGAAGTACATATATTCTCCGACGCCAGTACCTACAGACGAGAATCCTGTCGAAATAATTTCACGTTCTGTGCAACGTTTCTTTGGCAGAAGAACTACTTGTCAGAATCCAGAGAAAAACCTCACCCGAACCCACAGTATCTACTCAGTGAAAGTGATCCAGAATTACGTAAACAAACCAACATGACATAACGAAGTCTAATTTAGGCTGCGAACGTTTTTCACGCTTCTCTACATGGATATCACTCTAGAGCTATTGCAACGTTAATTGTCAAAGCACAGACCTTCAAATCAGAAAAACATAACCCAAACCCTAAACCGGTGGGCATTGAAGAACTTCGACGTGCTGAAATATCCATTATCACCACAGTACACAAAGATCAATTTCAGACAGAGATAGGCGACCTATAAAGCCATACGATCTGGAGGCAAATGGATAATTGGGCAGTCTTATTCACCCATTTGTGCAGCCGAGGAGTACACATTGAAGTAATCCAATCTATGGGCACCTCATCATTCACTTTGGCCCTACATAGGTTTGTCTCACTATGTGGTCCTGTCGCACAGCTCAGGTGTGACAGAGGAACAAACTTTGTTGGAGCTAACGGCGAACTCGCTCATGAAAGAGTTGCTAAGTATTTAGCAACAAAGAACTGTGAGTGGGTGTTTAATCCACCCAAAGCTTCGCACTTTGGCGGGGTATGGGAACAGC
Organism: Anneissia japonica; assembly: GCF_011630105.1. Taxonomy (NCBI): domain Eukaryota; kingdom Metazoa; phylum Echinodermata; class Crinoidea; order Comatulida; family Comatulidae; genus Anneissia; species Anneissia japonica. The sequence continues at coordinate 11,906 of NW_022749780.1, forward strand.
AGATTCAGACGATCCGACGTGTCATAAATTCAATGTTCTTACAACTTGGGAAACATCAGTTTACCCATGAAGTTCTGTGTACTTTCATGGCAGAAGCATGTGCGATCGTCAACTCACGACCTCTCAGTTTCTTCAGATGCAAACGACCCGCAAGCGATCATTCCCACCATGCTTCTGACCCCCAAAACACAACCCATTGAAGCCCCACCTGGTGAATGAGATATGATGTACAGTGTTACTAAATAACAGGTTTATACAATAAGTCAATAGGTAATATTTGTTGGCTGTAAGGTAATTACTGCAAACGATAAAACATGAACATTTAATAATTCAATGGCAAATTAAATTGTTTTAGGGGCAGATAGATAAACTCCTCGTCACTCTCATCCAGCAGATAGGCAACAGGCCTCACCTTTTTGAAATAATTTCCAGGACATTTGGCTTTGAAATGATTATTTCTGCCACAGCTGCTACATGTCTTGCCCCATGCTGGACAACTCTCTTTCCTCCTTTCATGATGACGTCCACAATAGAGACAATCTACTTCTGAGGTAGGTTTTCTCTGGTATATTGTTTTCTGATGTTCTCGATCTGAAACTTGTTTGCATTGTTTCTTTACAAACTGTACCTCCTCGTGTGAAATGTCCTTTATTTGAACATCAGTTTTCTCACACGCTCTGCAGATATCAATGGACTTCTGTAATGTTATTTTTTTTTTCTTGTAGTAACTTTTTTCTTGTGTTTTGATTCCTAATTCCCGTAACTATTCGATCACGAATAAGCTCATCTTATAATGTACTCGTATTGGCACAAACTTCTCCACCACTATATCAATGTCATTCCTATCTTCCTATCTTTTAAACTTCTTCCAATTGGTACATAATTACCCTTCATGTCCAACTTTTCGGGAATTAGCAAATTAAATGGTACACCCTGAGCTACAGCCATAATTACCGCGTGAGCATCTCTGTGTTAAGTTGTGTTTGTGGAACGATGCACGGTAGCCTATGCTCGATCTAGCCAGCAAGGCCCACGCTCAAAATATACTGAGCTCTGTGTGCCACTGTTGTAAAAGTGTAGCTTCCAAATAAAGAATATATATATATATATACAGCCATAATTACAGTACAGTAATCACGCGTGAGCATCTCTGTGTTAAGTTGTGTTTGTGGAACGATGCACGGTAGCCTATGCTCGATCTAGCCAGCAAGGCCCACACTCAAAATATACTGAGCTCCACCTACTGATTTCCACTGTGTTTGTGGAACGATGCACGGTTGCCTATGCTCGATCTAGCCTACTGATTTCCACTGTGACAATCAAATTCGTTATATTTTCGGGATTGGAAAGGGAAGGGAGGGGGTAATTAAAACTTCGATTTCGGGATTGGAAAAGGGAAGGGAGGGGTAATTAAGGCTTTGATTTTTACTTTTTGTTAAGTTCATTTACTTTTGATTTGTCATGTTTTGATTTTGTTTGTTTTCCTATATTTTTCTTGGACGCACCGTTTTGTACGTGTGCCACTGTTGTAAAAGTGTAGCTTCCAAATAAAGAATATAATGAACGTGGCCTTCCATATAAAATAACTACGCCCTCAATCGGATCAATCGGATTTTTTTAACAAGCGTAGAACGACGGTAACGAACCAAGCGATTCCTGGACAGATCAATCCCACTTCTGACACCATGAAACGTCTCTAACGTTGATAGGAATAGTTTAAATAAAACAAATTGACGCCGACTAAAACTTGCAACATCTTTTATTTCAACTCGCAGTTCTTGACGACAACTAGCGCCCTCTACATTACATTATTCAACATATTGTTACAATTGTAACGTTCAGCACTTTTACTCTGTGGGTGCATGGTGGGTGAAACTCTAGTACAACACATAGTAGATCAAGATGCTTATTCTTTTACATTCAGAAGAAAAGACAGTGCTTCTACTATGGCCAATGAGAGAACAATAGGCCCTAAAGGGGAAAGTATTGATCCAAGCCTGTTATTTCAGCGTTTGTTGCTAACAGCAAGATACTCAGAAATTGATGTTTCTGAGGTAATGAAATATGAGCTGTTCTCTTACCCACCATCAATATTTGAAGCACCTAATATCCTAAGACGTGCTGATAAACCACAGCTAACAAGAGCAATTGTCAATCTAATGATTCTAAAATAGAAGTATTCTTCAAATACAAATAGTACAGATAATTTAGTAAAAAACAGACTAGTAATTTCTTTTAAATAAATTATTTTTTTTAACATTAGCCACTGAAGATAGCTGTAGAGGCCAAATGTCCAACACCAACAATGCATGTTTGCCATGAACCCCAACAGATCAATCCACAAAAATGTTTAGCGATTATGAATGCCTGTAAGATAAACTGAAATCAACAGAGAGCATTAAGGAGGTCTGTATTATTTACTTTTATGTCATTCAGGTACCGGTGCAATTTATCACTTTGCATTAAAATAATTTCATTTCATAAACATAAATACTATACATTTAAATTTGCTAGATTGTTAAATAAATAAATATTATACACATTTTCTAAGCACATGCTAGGTTCAAGAATTTTTTCTTACCAAACTGCAAATTCTTTAGTAAATAACAAGCAGTTCGGTAGACACATATATATACTCTATATAGATATACTCTATAATATATTTGGTTGTTTTTGTATTACCTTTACTTTTTATTCAATAAAAACTTATATAACAAAATGAAACATGACCATAAATATGTATTAATATTCTGTGATATTAAAATCTATGCTCACGCTAGCCGTTCAGCCGGCCTAATGTATATACATATTTATGGTCATATCACAGAATTGATATTAGTGGTAATAAAAAATGCAAACTAAAAGAAGATAAATAACAAAATTAATTTTTAGTCAACATTTATTTACAGTATATAACTCTCTTTTTTAATGTAATTCATGTCTTTTTTTTTTTAGATATTGTCCAGGCTTATTTGCCTCTGAACGACAGATGAGGGCTCACCATGATGACGTAGTTAGTGAATCCTTAGTGAAGTCTCTAGAATACATGTTTGTCAAAAGAGATAGAGCTACATCAATTGGCGGATTAGCTCTTGAAGAGGTAGCTGTAGTTAGGTTAAAGAACATTAAACAGCTTATATTTGACTACCTCAACCAATATGACATGTAAGTACCGTTTCTTTTTTTTAAAAACATATGTACAAAAAGTAACAAACTTGACGACTTCGACTAGTAAATTTAACTGCAGCTGCCGTTATTAAAAATGCATAATTCCTTGATAATCACAAGTGTAAATATCAAATTCTCTTCCATAGCAACAATGAAATACATTTTGTTCATGTTTGAATACTGTAGAACAGCTGTCTCACAGGCCCTTTCATATATACACCATATTATGTGTATCTTGCTTTGATTTACATATGGTAGTTTTAAAATAATGTAAAACCAGAAGTGTAAATACAATTTTTAATACTGCCATAAAATGTCCATTTCGGGTACTTTTTTGTTAGTCTTATTTGGATAAAACTTCTATACTACAGAAGAGAACACAATTTGAGTCGGATAACAACCAAAAGGCTCTTCAGCTTTCCATACTGTAGAAGTATTCTCAACAAAACAAAATCTGTTAGTACTAGAACAGCAGTACTGAACTTCATGCAAACAATTAAAACACAATATTAAACACATTGAACGCATTATATAATGCAAATTTTGTTTATACTGTACAGATTCATACTGATGAATTAAATTTTCACAATGGCGAGATCTTTGTGAAGTTTGGTGGTGACAAGGGAGGTGATACTACTAAGTTTGAGATGCAGCTCTGTTGCTTGGATAAGCCAAATGCTCTGCATAATCAGGCCCGTATTTAGGAGTTTCAATGTGGGAGTTCGGCTTGGGACTATGCGGAACTCCTTATCAAAACCCACATACTTCTTCTTCTACCATTCAACGTTGATCCTGTCAATTCCAAGCATAGAGTTATCTCTATGATTCCAAGCGAATCACATGAGTTTCAGAAACTTATTTTAAAGGTCTCTAGGTCATGTCAAAGTTGCTAGAAAGCTAAAAAAATCTATTTTTTTCTTTCAAAAAGTAAGTAAAATTTCTATTTCGGCCTAGCGACTTTTTATACAGATATAAAAATAGTTGAAATCTAAGATTTTAATACTTATTTTACGATTTTCGGCTAGGATGTACTATTTTTGTTTTAGCCCACTTTTGTAGGCCTACAGAATAAAACGACAATGAAAAAATCTTAATTTTCTCGGAACTCCATCTCCCGCGGGGGGATTCGGACGAACACCCCGAACCCCCCTAAATACGGGCCTGATAATATTATTGTAGTACTAATTTTTCAAGCACCAGACCTGACAGTGAATATTGAAAAGGGCTCAGTCTTGTTTTAGACGAAGTGATGGATCTTGATGGTAGTATTAGATGACATCACAAAAATCCAAAAATGTAAGTACTAGTACGTAAACTGTAAGAATGCATTTCGGATATGTTATTCATAGATTATGGACTGTAGCTTAAGTCAAAGTAAATTACTGCTTCTTGTTTTTTAGGCTTATGCGGAATGTGCTACTGTATAAAAAACTTATTATTATTTAATTTACTGTACTGTACCTCGGAATTTTACAGACCTAGTTTTATAATATTGTATACAGTAGCATGACACCATTTAAATAACATGTCTTATTCTACCAAAATGTTTTCAATATTACCATTAAAACCTACAGTGAGTTGTTTGTATAGCTCTGTAATTAATTTGAATTGCAATGTGCATGCATGTCAGTAGGCCTATAACAAATATAAGACCTGAACATGATATTGCAGATTTTCTGTATCCACAACTACTGTACATAATATAATGTACTGTACAGGAACAAAAGCTGCACCACTGTATATACTGTATTATACTGATTTATTTTTTTAACTGGTTTTTCTTTTTTAGAACTTACAACATCCGCTTATTTTTCTATGATTTTCTTTGCCGAATCTATGGCCTTATCGGACCAAATGGTGAGTAGAATTGTTCTCTTTTGATACATCTTGCAACAACAGCTATATTAATCTATTTGGCTTTTCGCTTTTTTGTAC
>NW_022749781.1:0-571 GCF_011630105.1 Anneissia japonica
ACTAATAAACAAAAATTTACATTCTGTCATTTTTATAGAATTAAAGCGTTCTGAAGAAACACAATGAGTATGCATGCTTTTAATATTCCTTTTAGTGTATTCGCTTTTTGTGTGAAATTACAAAAATGTCTTCTTAATTATTTTGCAGTATATTAATATCTATTATATTTTACCATTGTTCTTTAAAAAAAAATGAGTAAATCATTGTATTACTAATCCCTGCAATATGTTATACCAAAGAATGCAGGCCAATAAAATAAGAATTATAACATAGTTCACGATGTATAGGCCTATGTCTTGTTTTCTTTACTTATGAGTGTTTAATAGTTCACATCCGATAATCGATAATCAATTAATTTAAGGGTCATGTGTTGACAATGGACCGTTTACGCTCAGCCCCGCTAAAGCTTGGTTTCCATAGAATCGCTACACAGTCGCTACAGTGTTTTCACAGCAATTCTTACACTGCGTAGCTGTCCCCGACGCAATCATCGGGAATTGAGCGCTCCCTGTTTCAACGATGAACTTATTAATAATTAAAAGATCCATGATTCAACTGTGCATCGATCAA
>NW_022749782.1:0-2261 GCF_011630105.1 Anneissia japonica
TTTTTGTGTGTGCCACCGATGCAAAGGTGCAATTTCCAAATAAATTGATTGATTGATTGATTGATTGATTGATTGATTGATATGAATTGCTTCAACATCCATCCATCCAGATTTGAATCATTAGTGATTGACAGAAGAGGTTGGCGTCAGGCAATACACAGTGGAGCAGTCCATCATGATGAAAACTAGTTCCTTCTAAAACAGCGACGCCTGGGCATTCAACATGCTGCAATATGGTCAGATTCAATCTTTCAAGTGCCATAAATGTGAACGCATTTGCCGATCTAAGAGTGGAGTTATCAGTCACCAAAAAAAGTGTACACCTTGAAACTAAGTTTGCTCCTGTGAAACTGTATGCTGTCTCCCAGCATCAGGAACTGATGAACGGGTATAATAATAATATCTTACAATAGTGGCGTGAGTTGATAGAGTTATGGCCTGTTTGTACTTCAACGATAACGATAACGATAAAAAAAAAAAAGCTAAAAAGCGATTGTTCATATAGAAAATAAAAGAAAAAAGAGAATTTTTTACACTAGGACGATTCGATAAAAATTTATCGTGTATACGATAACAAAATATTTTAACAAATCAAATCAGATGACGTCATAATCATTAAAATCGTTGCTAATACTACGATTTTAATGTTTTTTCATGGTTATGACGTCATCTGATTTGATTTGTCAAAATATGTTGTTATCGCATAACTAATAAATCGTTATCGAATCGTTCTAGTGTAAAAACTTCTCTTATTTCTTTTAGTTTCTATATAAACAATTGCTTTTTAGCTTTCTTTTATCGTTATCGTTATCGTTGAAGTATGAACAGGCCTTTAACGCGAGTTGACGTAAGTTGACGATTTATTATAATTGTTGGTGGCAGCTGGTTTTAAAAAGTGACGTAATTATTATTTTCAGAGGTGATGCATGGCACTCGTTGAATTGGCCTCTAGGCCTACTAAATTCTAGTAAGGTAGTTTTTTAAAATCATTTGCCATTTAATGAGAAAATCTATTTAAATTATTTATATAATCCTACTAGTAGTGGGGCGGATATGTGACTTGGGCGTGCACTTCTGGAAAGAAGCATGAAACTTTGTCCTAGGGATTTTTGACTATGCCGATTTCAAAAATTGCGGGAACCACGATGTCACTCCACCCCTTCCCCCCAAAAATTGAAAATTCTAAATTGATGTTTAGTGTTACCCTTTTTGTCTTTCTCAATCAATTTTTATCTGTATTCCTTTGTGCAATATTTGATGTTACTAAAAATATAATTTGAGAGTAATTTTTAGGAATAATTCATAAATTAAATTAATAATTAGATTAAATAATAATAATAATAATAATAATAGTAATAATAATAATAATTTATTAAGTAAATTTTCTCAATGCTTTTATTTTCTCTATTGATATTTATTAATATTGCCTCTTTTTCTAGTACTGTTTTATATTTTGTATATTCCAATCACTACTATTGTTTTATGATTGCAATAAAGATTTATTTGATTTGATTATTTGATTTGTCGCAAGAGCAAAATATTTATTAATAGAACACAACCGTCTACTACACGGTGTTTCACGCTTAATGCGATCGCTTTCAATCATCAGGTGGTAGGTAGTTTCCTATTGTTATAGTGGTGGTATTTGGATATTAGTTCAGATCAGTGGTGGCGCCAGCGGGGACCGGGGGCCAGGGCCCCGTCGGGGAGAGTTCTCCCACCCCGTCGGGGAGAAAAACCACATTCGTCGTGGAGAAAAAAAAATGTATATGTATTTTCTACATATTAATAGACTCTAAAATCGATTAAATAAGCCTTTGAAACCCCTAAATTGTCAAAAATTTCGGAAGCTTCGCCCACAGGACCACTTTCGAGACCTTTAAATCGAAGCTCGACCACGCCCACTTTGCTGTCGGGAAATCTGATCCCTCGTCGGGGCATCGGCCCCCCCCCCCGGTCGGGGACCTCGGCCCCTCCCCGGGCAAATACTGGCACCACTCCTGGTTCAGATCTTTTATTTAACAGATTAGATTTATTTGCTTTTAAGATGCACATCTTCTCATCAAGGCAAAGGCTGCAACGCCCGTAGGCAGCGTTCTTTATGGACGAGTATTTCATATGTTCCATTTAATGCGGAAATCCCATATTTTTATCTTTTAAAGACCAAATGTATTTAGATAGTTCGGATTCTTTGCTATATATTTCTTTCTTAAACGATTTATTATAGTTATAGTACCTTGTCTTAAATTGACCACCAATCA
>NW_022749783.1:0-716 GCF_011630105.1 Anneissia japonica
ACTCGTTTTTTGACAAACAATGACCTTTCAGAGGTCAAATTGCTGTCAAGAATATGAATTGGCTGGTTCGCAGCAATTAAACTCAATGCTGAAGTAAGTACAATGTATTTAAATTTAAATTTTAGTTCAATTTCTTTTATTGCTATAATGCTGCAAATGCCATTTTGTGCTAATATCCCTTGAAACAAAGCACAGAAACCGAGAAAACTAAAGGAATATAAATACAATGAATGGAAGTCTTTGTCCACACTATCAAATTTTCTTTGACAAACAACTGCTGCATGCCCATATTTAGTCATGATGTGCCTATATATGAGGCATGTTGTGGCAAAATGGCTAAGTTGTAGCAAAATTTGAAATTCAAGTTATTGGTATTTTCATATACCTGAGTATGTTATCTTTAAAATGAGGGGTCATTCATTGAAATTGGACTTTTCAAGCCTAAGTTATTGAAAAGTGAAAATACGGCACTCTTAGAGTCAAGATACTGTAAACATGATTTTGGGTAATTGCCTTCCAAAGTTATTTGTGCATACATTGTTTAATAGAATTAACTATCTAAATAACATTAAATAAACAATTTGTTGACCACTTCCAGAACTAATACTTTGGGACATGATTAATAAGACATTAAACTGTTGATCTATAGTGAAAAAAAATTCGGATTTTTAGGCAATTTTTTGAGCTCCCATATTTTTAGCTCATTTACTCAATAC
>NW_022749784.1:0-998 GCF_011630105.1 Anneissia japonica
AGGTGTTGCTTTTCACTTTGCGGTAGACATCTTCGATGATGACAAACAGTGCTGAGCAGCGAAGCGTAACCAATGGAAATAACATAGCGGTTTGGCAACATTTTCTGAGGTCAAATTTATTTAAAAAATCATAACCTCTTAACGGCGCGTCAACATTATTTTCTTCTTTAAGATGTTGGCAAAGGATTTATCTACGTTCTGTATGAATAGAAAAAAAAAATGAGAATATTTCCAAACATCAAGTAAAAAGTACCAAAAAAAAAAAAAAAAAAAAAAAATAAATCAAGTTTTTTAAGCACACGTCGCTCTTATTGCCTTTAAATGGAAATCCGAAGTCGGAAACACAGTTTTAGGATTGCGGCATAATTCGACGTCGAAAATAATGAATTGACGTCGAAAGCAGGGGAGTTCGACGTTGAATTCCCTGCTTTCGAATCGTCGAATCGACGTCGAATACCTGAGAGAATTCGTCTACATTGTAACTGTTTGGTATTCATGCATCCCCCACTGACAGTCATATGCAAAAGTAGAATATTCAAGTACGGGTCTGAAGACAATTTTTAATATAAATTTAGAAAAGTGATATTGATAACAATAACCATAATAAAGTAAAAATGAAATTTGACAAATATTTAAAATGATACAAATTAAAGTACATGAACATGCTTTATTCTGAAGATATAAAAGAGAAAATTCGGAATTGATGTGTTTCAAAAGCTTATTAACATTTTTTTTATGATTTCCGGTATGCAAAATAGGAATACTTTAATATTTCCACTTTATTTTTTAGATAAGAAGAAGTCGCTGAAAGTGCCGCCATTAGAATCTGATGATGATGACAAGATAACTGAAGTCGAGAAAAAGAAGAAGCAAGCAGAAAAGAGGGTCGAAGATAACGACGAAGGAGAGAAAGCCAAGAGGAAAACGAAAAAAGGAATATGTGAGTTTTACTGTAAATATATTACTATATATATAACACGTTCAGAAAATTTCTTGGT
>NW_022749785.1:0-671 GCF_011630105.1 Anneissia japonica
TCCGGGGTGCCTGCCAACCCTGTCGCTCTCGTTCACGACGAACACCGCGGAGATGAGCGCCCCCAACAGATAGAAGAGTTTCAGCAGGTGAAGGGCGAAGTGATCGTGCCACGCTCGCACGCCTTTCAGGGAGTACACGTCGTGCAGAGCATCGTCCATCTGCTTGGGTATGTCGGCGAACGCTTTTCCGAAGGATCGGAGGTTGCCGTCGTTGGTGCCGAATGTCATCTTTGTTATATGTTTTTTAATTCTCCGATGCAGACATCGCGTCCGGAAATACACAAGTACACTTAGCTGCGATCGGCGCACACCCGATGTAGGGGTTAAGTGTTGGCGTATTATCGTAAATATTTTTTTTCTTATTATGTTAGAAAAGAAACGAAGACAAAAATAAGATCATGTTCCGACATCGGCTGGTTCCCATGACGGGGGGTGTAGGTCGAAGTTACAAAGCTTACGGCAAGAACTTGACGGCCGTCAAGAAGCAGATAGATGCGTTTCTGTACTACAACAAAGCGTGGAAAATTAGAAGAGCGAGAATCGTGGGTTCGGCGGCTCTTTCCAGCGAGAAAGCTCTCAAGGTCGGTCGGGCGATGGACGTCGCCATGTCCGCGATGAAAGATCCCGATGTGAATCGAATGCTCGAAGATTTGGACCTGACTTTCGTGTCC
>NW_022749786.1:0-756 GCF_011630105.1 Anneissia japonica
GGGCAAATCCTGGCGCCACCCCTGTCCACTGACAATATTTTTAGAGCATACAATGCAACACAAACTTCTGTCAGGCAATATATTTTAATATACTGTAAGGTAGGCCTACTCGATTTAGAAGTTAAACTGATTGAGTAAAAGTTGTATACTGGACACGAACTGCACCAAGTTGTTTGTTCTGTTATACTTAATGCTATTGATGCTAATAGTAAACATGTTCACCGGCCGTTATTAAATTTTATGGTAGCTATTTCAAGACTAATGTTTAAATAAGGAGTAATAATAGCCTACGTTGTCCAATTGGGCTGATGTGAACAAATATAGTGTAGCCAATAGAATCGTGTCGAAAGACAACAACGTTGAATGCATTTATATAATTTATAAACCTGTTAGTAGTAGTTTAGAGCTACAAACTGTATTGGCAAATTGAAGTTTCTATAATTGACCTCAAATTCAAATTCTGAAGCAATTATTAAGCGCTATATAAGAACGACATATTATTAATTTTTAACTGATAATTCTGTAAGCGTCAGCTAATGCCTCCGAAGATTTAATCAATTTTACTCCTTACTCTTGTTCATTGCATCCTAATCTGAGTCAGTAGCAGTTTAATGAGAGTAAAATATAAAATTATCATCTTTATTTGTAGAGGCAAAAGCTCAAACAGACACTTCTTGTGATTGCAGCTCTTTAAAAGGAGAAGAAATAGAAATAGTTGATAATTATAAATATCTGGGCATTGTTTTTAACAATCGA
>NW_022749787.1:0-666 GCF_011630105.1 Anneissia japonica
ATTTTGTAATGACTTAAATTTAAAAACTGTCTTTTCCTTACTTAAAATAAACATGTCTTGTTGGGGCCGTTAAGGCCATAATATACTGGATTAAATATAGATTTGATGAAGATACGATCTGTTGTGTTGTTTTTGAAAAATATACTATAAAATGGTTTAAATAAGCCTTTGAAATCCCTTAATTGTCATAGTTTTGAATGTGGGGGGGGGGGAGGCTGGTTACATCCGAGAGATTTTGAACGCCCACACCAACATACGTTTTGGTTGGAGACCCGGCCGCCCGTGGAGACATAACAGCAAAATGTTGCTCTAAAGAAATTCATTTTTACATTAAATGGCAATTTCAGATTCCGTAGTAAAATAAAATAGTTTCGTAACATATACGTTTCTATTTCCCGTTACAAAATCAGGCAATTGACACAATCGCCTTAATGATAGCGTAGGCAACAGCAAAAAGAAAGAACGCGCCCATCCCGTACTGTAGATAATACGTCGATTCGGGTAACTTCCATGGGGCCTTTATATGCCTGAAAAGTTAAACGAATGATAATGCAGATAATGAATTTATAAGGTATATATTTACAAGCAATTAAATAAATCAAGATAGCCGTTAACACTGTTAAATTGTATGTCATCAAAGAAATGTAAATACACACACACACACAC
>NW_022749788.1:0-7070 GCF_011630105.1 Anneissia japonica
ATCTTTGGGTTGTATGATTGTGTAGATATTGTTTTGAAATTAAATTTAATTGTTCTTAAAATCAGTTTTGATTTGTTTATTTTGTTAACGTTTTTTATGTATATTGTTATTGCTACAATTGTATATTTTAATATTACTTGTCATATTGATGATTTGAACTTCAGGTTTGATGTGGTGCATGTACAGGAACGTAATAATAGTACCGATGCCCTTATGTAGTTGAATGAATATTCGACGGATGACCTCCGTCGAATATTCATAAATTGTGGGTGTAATTCAATTAATTCTCTGGGACTTTGTAATAGTAGTTGGGTACACACGTGTCTAGATAATGTAGATAGTGAATGTTTGTGTTCACATTTCCTGTACCTTCAGTGTCGCTTTAGTGCGGAGTGGGTCGAAAACCAATTTGAATAGACGAGAACCGCCATTATAATACCCCAACCTTTATTCCTAGTAAAATAAATCTGTTGACGTAGGCCCTATTTAGTGAAGGGTGGTTTGCCTTCGGACAATAGTAAGGCTAGGATACATTAGGATAAGTTTGACCGTCGCGAATTCATTTAATTTAATTCGAAACGTTCGATTTTCAGCTGTTTTCGCTATTTATTCGCACATTTCTCTTCATAACTTTACTTCTACTTGTCCGATTTTCGCCATATCCTCTTCCAGATTTAATAACAGTTTTAGTAATCTTAATTTTAATCCATTAGATTGCCAAATTTCGTCGGACTTTTCAAATTTTGTAACCGTGGTTTTTCAAATTTTTCCGTGTAAAACCTGCGGTTTTAGCAGAAATGTGGTGAACCGCCCGAAGTTTTTTTTTGTAGTAGCTCCGCTGAAATGGGGCAGATTTTCGGCATTGTTGTGGCAACATGTAGCTTTATTTATTACCTACAACATATGTAAAAATCAATTTGATTGGTTAATAAATGACGTTGGACTACAGGCCCGTAGCCAGGGGGTTTTTAGGGGTTCGGGCGAAACCCCCTTTTTCAGCGAACCCCCTTTTTGCCAGCGAACCCCCTTAGCCAGAAAACAATCCCCCGTTTCCAAGATAGTGCAATTTATTACAAAATGGGAGCATTTTTGGCACTGTTTATTTGTCGCTATCGATCGTATCCGATCGTAGAAATCAAAACAAAGCTGCAGCCAGCTGAATGACGTAACCAGCAAGACAAAATGAATATAATGAGAGGTTTGTTGCCTAGGCTATGACCAATCGCGTGCTCCGGAGTTTATTTACTTTAGCACGACGTCATCACAAAAGTTTGGGCGCTCGTCATTTTTCATTACATGCGACACGCCAAAAATAGCCTAGGAGGATGAAGCGCCGAGAAAGGATAACCGATTTTTTTGCTTCAAGGCCAGCAAAGAAGAAATCACGAAATTTAAGAAGTTAGAAAATTCACCCTAATTGTTTTCACCACATGCTCATGATACTGCCTGGCGGCGGGACCGGTGTACTTTTTCGGGCTAGGCCTAGGCCCTAGGTCTAGCGTTGCTAGGTAGGGTAGGGTCGTAGCCTATGAGGCCTATTATTTGCGAACGATTTCATTATTTATTTTGTAATCGAGCTAGCATAAGCCAGGGCCTAGGCTAGCAAGGAAATGTACTTGGTAATGTTTTCACGTTTCGTTAGAATTAACTGACATTATTCATAATAATATATTAATTATTTTTTCTCAATATATCTCATTTAAACTAAGACAGCTCTTAAATTATTGTTTATTTTCACAGTGTTTTTTTACATACACTAGTTCTTAAACATGTACATTTGTAGCATTATAATTATGTCTGTTTTTTTTTCAATATTACCGTGCAAGTATATTTAAATAAATGGTTCTGTAACTTGAAAATATAATAACATTTTTCCTTGCCCTAATTATATATATTTCCATTGAAATAAGTTATTTTTGTAAAAAAGTAAAATGTAGGGCTGTCAGTTCCTATTGTTTCTTCATTTCTGCAATAAATAAAATATTATTTGCAATATTTCTCTTTTAAGTAAAGACCTTTTACATACCTCCATATTTTAATATTGGTATTTAGCGATCTCATAATGTACAAGGTCTGTGTTTTGTACAGTCACCTAGTGGGTATTGCTAATTTTATCCCAGTTATATTTTTAGAGATAACATTACATAGTAGCGTTAAAATATTAAGCATTGCTTTTTAATAATAAAAAAAAATAGCTTGTTTCACAATAACATTTACGTTCTAAATCCTGTATTGGAAAAAGTAGTCCTCTTATCTTATTTTTAAAATTGTGTAAGAAGTATTTAAATATACATGAACATGCATTTAAATGACATGTACATGCTTTTAAAATCGTATAAATGCTCTGGCTTCGGGGGCTTCGCCCCCGGCCCCCATGTCTCTTATACACATCTAGATGTGTATAAGAGACAGGTTTCAAACAGTAGGCCTATACAAGGTGTAACTCTGTCTCTTATACACATCTAGATGTGTATAAGAGACAGATTACATACAGGGCCCACTCTGCGAACTACACTTGAAATTATGGACATGCATGACGTCAACATAGTAAGCCACGCCCCCTCGGCTGAACCCTTTGTGTTTAACAACTAACAATATGTAGTTGGTTTCATGCTCATCAATCAGTGGAGCAGTGGTGGCGCCAGTGAAGGGGACAGGGCCCCTGTCTTCCGACGCCACAACGAGGTCGTTTGATCTAAAATTTTAAAAATAATAATTTGCCTACCCAACGTTATTTTGATTGCCAATCCCTAATACTGTGGTCTTTAGTCCATATAGGCCTATCCTATACTTGCCACTCCCGTGAACCTTTGTTATTCCGAGACCCCGGGACCGAGGCTCCAGTCGGCTCCTTATAGGGACGTAGCCAGGATTTTGAGCCGTTATGCGAGGTACGCAGGATCCCATAGGGGTCCAGGGTCGAGGCCCCTTGGAAAGTAGCGCGATGTGAAAGTTTTTAGGGCTGTTCTGAGATGATAAAGTGAAAATTGCAAAAATGACTATTACACCATGGTTGGGGCTGAGGTAAGATCACCGGAAATTACACTCTCCGACTTAAATTTGAAATTATAATAAGGGGGGGGGGCCTGCCATATATATTTTTAATTAAAACAATTTAGTGGGGAGGGGGACCTTGAATCTACCACTGCTCAAAACATTCTTTATCCAAAATAGTCATAATCACGAAAAATGGGCATGTACAGATCACATCCTAAAAACAAATTTATGCACTCCCCGCCACATCAGCAGCCACTAAGATGAGTCAAGTGTCAACTCGATAGAGTTTAATGCCATACCCAAGAAGGGCACAATCTGTTTTGAAAGGTGGGGTGGGGGAACATTTTGTGAGTCGACACCCACCTCAGACCCACCATGGTTGGGTCTGAGGTGTGAAAATTTGAGGAAATAGTACGTCTAGATGACCAGAAAATGACATTTTTTGTAAATCTCATCATCATCACATCACCGTTACATACAATGCTGTAGCCAGGATCTTCAAACATGTGCGGGAAAATATCAATGTGGACCCACCTTACTCGTAAAATCAAATAATAATATGGACTCATTTTCTTAAAAGTGGACCCATTTAACGCAAAAATATGAAAAATCTGTACCCATTTTCTTCAAAATTTACCCATTTTACGCAAACTAAGAGAAATCTGGACCCATTTTCAAAAACAGGACCTATTTTGTGCTAAAGAGCATAATTTAGACCTATTTTGGAAAATGTAGACCCATTCTTTGTGAACCCAATAGAAAAATTGTGTGGGACTGTCCAACTGTCCCAATAGCTGGCTACGGCATTGGTTACATTATACTCAAAATGAAGTGGCAACAAATTTTTCATACTCAAAATGAAGCGGCAACAAATTTCTCATGATCTTTTATCAGGCATTTTCGGCAATCATAGCAGATCTTTAATGTGTGATGTACCATAGAAAATAAAGGTTATAAACATCATCGTCGTTTATCAGGGATGTACTCAATATACAGACAACTTAGGCTTAACTATAGCTTATAATTCTGGTCAATTTAAAACTAGCTTAGTAAGGTGTAACTATACTAATAATTGTGATGAACAAAGTACAACTTACTGTCTTGAGTGCACTCATATTATTGTCCATTAACAGTACATCAAGCACCTGGTAGGTGATCAGTAAATGTGAAAAATCAATTAAAATGAGATGACAGCAAGTACTGATGGTCGATTGGGTATGACATCAGAGGCAATTGTTGAGAGGTGGTGTTGTTGTGTTGTTGTTGTATGAAAGAGAGTATGAAAATAATGGTTTCGTCGGGGATTTTGAACTGGCATGAGGTATGCTTTCGTCGGGGGTTTGAATTGGCATGAGGCGTGCTTTTGTTGGGGAATATATGAGGGCGGTGTAGCGAGATGCGAAAACGAGGGTGTAGAAGAAGCTCAGCAGTGTGTGTGGCACATTTAGGCGTTGCAAGTCGGAAATCAACTAGGCGACAAAATAGGCCTTTTTCACGAATCGGTAGCATAGCACTTTTGTGTTGTTACTGTTCCAGGTACCGATAATATACACATTTCTCTTATTATAAAGTACAAGTTATGTTTTATAAAGAAGTATAGTATAGTAAATCGTGTTTTTAACACAGGAAACTCATGTTAGGATTATGACCGGTTGGCGATTTTTTTTCCGTACGAAACATTTGCATGAAACTTCACTCGGGCCATCTCGGATTGACACGAGTGAGTACGATACGAGGAACAAGAGCAGACACTTCGCAATGTCGTGACGCTCGAGTTTTACTATTATTGCTCTTTCTATGTTTACCTACGGTAGAGGCCTATGAAATCTCACGGATTTATGGGGTGTACGTGTGTAACTAACTGTGACCTTCTTGGATGTATGTTAGTATATTGTCTACAACAACAACAGAGTACAGGTCCTGTTATAAAGTGTAGATAGGTGCAGTAATACCAAAGGCTGGAGAGAAAGAGGATAAACTATAGGCCTATTACAGGCTGAGGTCTTACCTATAGGCCCCTCCTTAAACTAGGCCTGGGGTCATAGGCTGACACCAACAGTCACGCTTCACATACTGACATGGACTGAAATTTTTGGGGAAAAAATTTTGACAAAATTGAAGCATGAAATGAAAAATAGAGCGCATAAGAGAAATATTATTAAATAAATAATATACAATTCCGGCGTTATTGAACTTGTCCCAAACTATCACTGTAATGTAATTAATGTTAAATAATAATAATAATCATCATTTCAGCATTAATTACCTTGGCCTAAGTCTTGTAATGAAGAACCTACCCAGTGGGCACAACTTGGTTGAAATAACGTTGATTCAACGTAATATGCAAACATTGAATCTACGTTTAATTTTTGTTGTATATGAAAGTTTGCATCAACGTAAAACTCAACGTTGATTCAACGTAAAATGTCTAAGGTTCTTTCAACGCTAACTTTTCAACGCTGGAACAACGTCAAATGACCAATGTTGAATCAACGTTAAATTTTAGTTGTATATGAAAGTTTTCATCAACGTAAATTTCAACGTTGATTCAACGTCAAATGTCTAAAGTTGTTGCAACGTTAATGTTTAACGTTAAAACAACGTCAAATGATCAATGTTGAATCAGCGTTGAGTTTTGGTTGAATATGAAAGTTTTCATCAACGTAAATTTCAATGTTGATTCAACGTAAAATGTCTCAAGCTGTTTCAACATCAATTATTTAACGTCATAATAACTTCAAATGATCAATGTTGAATCAACGTTGAATTTTGTTTGTGAATGAAAGTTTTCATCAACGTAAATTTCAACGTCGATTCAATGTAGTATGTTCAATGTTAATTCAATGTCAAATGTTCCATGTTGAGTCAATGTCAATGTTTAATCCTTTAAACGTACAAAAGACACTGAGTTTAAAATATACTTGACCATTTTTCTTTAATTGAAACTTGCAAAAAACATTAAATATTATGCATCGTAGCTATACAGGCATGTTTAAATCAGAGTTTTTGTATTCAGCTACAATGTCTAGATTTCAAAATGTACCTTACTGTCGTCTTAACTGACCTAATATTCGACACTTAGCTTAATTAAGAATCTTTCGCGTTACAGGATTCGGTTTAAATCAGTAACTTTCTTGGTGATAAATCATTTGAAGCTCTGTTATCTTTAGCCAGGTCTTTTCTTGTCCGACCAGAGGTATTGTGGAGCAAGGCATCCAAGAACCTTTGTAAAAGATAAAAATGAAACAAAGAAGACTGAAATATTGTTTTAAAGTTGGTATGGTAAATTTTAAAAAGGTAAATACTTGAATAGCATGTAGATAGTTGAAACAACTGTTCTTTCCAGTCCAATCTACATTGGTATACAAGCATTACCAATAATGATGCAAATACTGAAAAATATTCACTATGAACTACAGTATTGCAAACATGGACAGTTAGAGATTTCTCTATAGAGAGTGGCACTTACCTAACACACACATTCATTCGGTTTTATTACTTTTGATATGCAAAATATTAAATTAAATGTTGTGTAATAGAGTACAGTAATTGCCTGGGTTAATAATGGGCTTAAGCTAAAACAATTTAACATTTTGCTAAATAATTAGGAACAACACTAAACAACATGTATGGTTGAAGAACAAAATAAATCTGAAAACAAACTTTAAGGCACACCTTTCAATAGATTGGTGTTTTTTTTTCAAAGATTTAAATATATTTTTCTTGAAGGGCA
This sequence comes from Anneissia japonica, assembly GCF_011630105.1. Lineage (NCBI taxonomy): Eukaryota > Metazoa > Echinodermata > Crinoidea > Comatulida > Comatulidae > Anneissia > Anneissia japonica. The sequence goes on from NW_022749788.1 coordinate 6,731, forward strand.
ATTCATACACCATCATACTACGAAGTTAGGTGCCATTTATCGTTGGAGAATATTCATGTTAAGATAATATTTACGATTAGACTGTCCCCAATTAATTTAAACTTATTAATTGCCTTCGTACGACTATAATAGTCGTACAACGACGATTAAGACAAATGCTGTTTACTGTTTGTATGACTTTTAGGTACCCAAGACATTAATTATGAAACAAATGGTTATTACTGTGACACAGTAGGGTAGTCACTTATTGCTGTGGGATAGTGGTATTAGCAAATGTGCAGTATATTCTTGTAAAATTTAACAATAAAAATTATATACCTTTTTACTGCTTCATCAAGGC
>NW_022749788.1:9409-23704 GCF_011630105.1 Anneissia japonica
ACTCATTTTTTTTAAATGTATGTATACACACATAAGGCCTGTCTACTGTAATAACAATGGGATAAATTTACCTGACCGTTTTCAAGAAGGGAAAACCTTGAATTTTAAAGAACTTAAAAGTAATTATGACACCTGTCTCTTATACACATCTAGATGTGTATAAGAGACAGACTGTAGACAAAGGTGGGTAATTGTTAATTTGTCTAGTTATTGCATACGGTAACTCTTCCAAAGATTGATTAATTATAGGCTTGGTCTTTCGTTCGTTTTGTCTCGTCTATCGACTTTCGTAATGAGAACGCTTAAACGTTTTTCTTAAGTTGTTCATAGTTTGTTGGTGGCATTTTGTAAGGTGTTTATATATGTCAGCTAATTATAATTGGTTAATGATGTAATGACTTTCTACAGAGGCTAGAACCAGACGAATAGGTAATTACTCACTTGAATTATCAAAAAATATGGTGCCAAATGAATTCTGAAAAGTTGTCTTACGGTTTTGTATAAAACATAACTATCCATAGAAATGACGTTGATAATGAGCTGTCTCTTATACACATCTAGATGTGTATAAGAGACAGCCTCTGGGTGGCTTCTGACATCTGGTTGGTCAATTCATTTTTTGTCATTTTTTTTTTACAAACGCCATCATGTATGGAATTCCAGAGAAGGTATTGTGTTCTTGATTTCAGTGAATTTTTTTTTTCTGTTTTCAGTCATTGCTATACTGGAAGATGTTCTTCACTCCATTGTTGCAAGAATAAGGTATACTTATGGGATGGGTGTACTTGAGTTGTGGGTTTTACTGAGAGTATATGGTGCTCACTCACTGCGTTGTAAGATGTGTATAAGAGACAGGGTGTAATGAACAATTCTTATGACTTTTAAATGTATAAAACATTAAATGCTGTCTCTTATACACATCTAGATGTGTATAAGAGCAAAGGCCAAAGGTCATTGATAATATCAAATATTCGTAAAACGGACGTTTGCTGGGTGTTTACCCAAAATATTACAAATAATTCCTGAAAACCAGACTGAGACTACTTTGATGCTGTTGTTAGCATTGTTGAAGTACGTTGTTGCCAGCCAGAAGATGATAATGGTGGTACAATCATGGAGGAAAGAAAATTAGAAGGAGTTCTTTCGAGTTGGTCTCCTATCTATAATCTCTTTTAATCCCTTTAAGTCAAGAACTGGCCTATACCTACAGCACTGCGCTTATCAGCACACCCCGCGGTTTATCAGTGCTGCCAGGCTCTTTATGTACAGAGTGACGCACCGCCGTTTGCAGGGCAATTCTCCGACCTCTATCGACGAGTTTATATTCGTGTGGAGTAAATACACGAACAATATTTAAAATGTGACGTATGAATCATATATAGGCTCACTTACAGCCGTTTTCAAGGAATAACGTTACCGGCTTTTCTGAGGATTAATTTGATACCAAGAACGTCAAAATCGGTTAATAAGAAGTCATTTTTCATCCAAAAGTAAGTTTTGCGGTATTATAAAATGTTGTTTTATTGAAGTTTTTATTTTACTTATTTTGAATTATCCGCATATGTTCGCATATTGAGATTTAGTTATTTAAAAAGAGAAATATTTTTTCTTTCGATTAAGGCCATTTAGATGCCCGTGCACATTGTTGCATTTTCACGGCGCGAAGTTCTTTCTTGCCTGTTCCGAAAGCATTTGTTACCTAGCTAGGCCTAGGACAGGGGCCTAGGTTTGTTTACAGGTTAGATCAATTACGGCCTATAGGCCTAGGCCGTGTAGTATGTAGATCGTTAATAATAATCTGTACATTAATCATTAGGCATTAAAATATGATCGAGGTTTGTGTGTTTCTTTCCATTCAGTGCTTTTTTTGTATTGATTGTCCTTTTCTAGCCACCTAGGCTAGGCCTAACAGTAACATAATAACAGGTTAGCAGAAAATGGTTAAAAGACAAATTGCTCATTGTGTTCAGGGTCGTGGGTCATTGGTCTGTATTTGGACCTAATTACTATTGATTATAAAAGAACTTTTCTTATTTAGGGCCTGTGGACGTAGTATTCTAGTCCCGCTCTTATTGTGTTGCTAAGAGATGTTATTTTGCTGACCATAAATGCTTAAGATTTACAATGTTAATTATTATGTGTTTCTTTAATTTCTCTTTAAAATATAACTCCTTCTTTCTTACAGTAAACTCGTTTGTTGAACTTGGCCAAACTTTACTGGATTGCCCTAATGTTAAGTTTTTGCTGAGCGAGAAATTCAACCAAGATCCGCTGGAAAACTATTTCAGCAAACAGAGAGGGGCTGGTGGAAGATGTGAGAATCCAACTGTAGCACAGTTTGGGCACAATATGCATGCGCTATATGTTGCCTCAGACTGTGCGAAAGCTTCCAAGAGGGGCAATAGCCGAGTAATTGAAAAACAAATTAAACTAGATGACACCCCATTACCAAAAAGGAAGTGAATAAAGTACAGTACTGCATGTTGCATATTTGTAATCCATTACACAACTACTAGCAAAGAAGCCTAGGCCTAGCCTAGGCCATGGCCATGGAGGAAATGCATAGGCCGCCTAGGCTAAGTCTAGAGCCACCTAGGGTAACTTACCATTGACATTGCTGGTAATCGGCGTATCTTCAGTCAACATTCCTTCGTTATTCTCGCAATCTAGATGTATATTTTCACTCGCATCTTCCTCCTCAAAATCAAATTGTACATCTGGTAGATCATTCATGTCAAATTCTTCATCTAATAAGTCGTAATCATCACTCAAACTTGCTTCGCAATCGATCGTCGTAGCCATGTTTCAAAAACTATCAAAACACTGCGACGCGACAATCAAAACAAACTTGACATCATAATACATCTGAGCGTGCGCAAATAAGTCTTGGCCGACAGCTTTTAACTACGCATGTGCAAGCTGGTTATCGGTCATTACGTAACGTTGCGATAAAGTCGTAATTTCCTTAATTCTTATCAGAGCGGTGTGTCACTGTGTTTGTTTGATCTTAGCATAGAAGAAACTCCTTCTAATTTTCTTTCCTCCATGGTACAATACAACAAAGCTGGCTTAGATGCCTACGTTACGTAATCGTGTCCTTTTAATCCGAGCCGACTTTACCGTTAAGCAAGTTAATTTACCGTTATTCTAGTAAAGTTAGTTAAGTCACTTAACTTAAGTGACTTAATTCCTTTAACTAGCTATAATTGAGTGGTTCACGTCGAACTTTTAACTAGTTAAGTGGATGTATATCTAGATAAAAGTTCGACGTGAACCCAGCTAATGATTCCTAAATTTTATATGTTGAACAAAACTAGACGGGAAATGTCAACAAGTATGTAGAATGGCGGCCATTTTGAAAAATAAAAAATAAAAAATAAAAAAGGCCGCTTCCTCAATTAAAAAAAAAAGCCGGACGTGAAACATGTTTTTTTTTTTACTTGGCCTAATATTTTTATAATTTTTTAGGGGCGGATCCAGTAGGGGCACAGCCCGCTGTTTTGCCACTAGATTTTAAAAATTTCAATGCATATTAATGCTACGTGCTACTCACTTATCTATTCTGAACCTAACGTTGTTCCCCCAGGTTTGAAAAATTCCGGATCCGCCCCTGTTTTTGCATCCAAGTGGTTCTGTGTGGTGGCCTGTGGTCCCATGATCTGTGTGGTATTTAGTAGGACAATCGGGTCCATTTCTAGCCGATCGGGCCCTAAGAAAATCTCATCTAAAGACCATGGAAACCCCAGTCTCAAATGTTAGCTAATGCTTAGTAATCATTCTTTTTTTACTATTGTTTCTGTGTCTAATCTAGTATTCAAAACACTATTCTTCAAGTCCATATGAAAAGGTTAGGGCCTACCTTGGAGGATTTTACTTTGACTTTATCTTAAGTTCCCTTGACTGCAGAAGTCTTAAAGTTAAAGGTGTAATGAACAATTCTTATGACTTTTAAATGTATAAAACATTAAATGTATAAAACAAAGCGATTTCAGGGAGCAGATAAAGACAATCTGTATCTGTTGTTTGTAATGCGACTCATTGGGGAGGGGGACATGGTATATTGCTGAAGCTTTCCTATTAAATTTATCGCATCAAAATATTGTAATTATTATAATTAGTCCAAAATGAAAATTCATGTTACTTTGATGAGAGCAGATTAGCTCAGTTGCTAAACTGGTAATAGTCAATGTATGTGCGCTGAACCGTAGAAATTTATTTATTGTTTTGTTTTACTGGATTGCATTTTCAGTAGCATACAGTAGTACGCCTTTTCAAAATGGTCCAGTTACAAGGTACAGTAAATTAAAAGTAATTAAACTTAAAGCAAGGTAAACAAATTTAGTGGGCCCCAGGTGGACAGGATACCCTTTAATCTTTCACACTGGATATAATATGATACATTATATGTCCTACAGTCGATGTCAGAGACTCATTATGCTGTTATGTATCAACAAAACCCTTTGGTTGGGGTGATAGATCGAGGAGCATATTGGTTAGACCCCTTGCGGTCGGGGCCTTGCGGACCGCCTAATGAGAGCGCATAGGCATTGCGCCATTGCCCCATACAACGCATATTAATTTTCAATGTTCCGGGATTGATTTTTAACTGCTTCACTGTGAAAATTAGTACACAAAGTGCCTGCACTATCAAAAGAATAAATAATCATTGTTAATTTATATAATTAATGTGTACACATCTATGATAAACAACCAGATGTGGAATCAGGATTCAGTAAACAGGATAACCTGTTAAACCCTAATACTTTGTTAAATGCATTAGCCTTTTTCCAAAAGCAGTCAATTAATTACCTCCATCAAGGATGTTACATATTCACTGCCGTTGGTATGTTAGCTGGATTATGCTAAAACTAGTGAATGTATGTGTAATATTTAGTGGAGTTATATTTTTTGCATCTAGGGGAGAGTTTTTATTTATTTATGAATCAAGATTGCAGAAATTTTTAAAAATATATCTATGAAAGTATAGGTTTTACTAAACAAAATGATTATCTCAAAGTATATGTTTCACTGAGCAAAATGATTTTCTCAAAGTACAAGGTTCACTAAGTAAAATGATTTTCTTAAATAGAGAGCGAAACAGCCCAAAATGGAATGATACAAGGGCAAACAGATCTTCATCCGTCCTAAATACCTGGATGTTAAATGGCAAAGAACGTGGTTAATGTAGTGGCGTATCCAGGATTTTGAAAAGGGGGTTGCTGAATAGAAATATTACATCCACTGAACTTTACGGAAAGCGTAGAATAGGAATGTACTGTATTGTATCAATGGCTAAGACTACAGTACACCATAAATTGGTTGCTAAGGTCTTAAGTATTTATTTTTCATTAATTTATTATTATTTTGCAATGCCCAGGCTGGAATGTAATCATACTTCTTTGGTTTTTTCTAGTTATGATTAAAGATTCTCCATCGTCATGTATCAACTGGCAATCTTTCAATGAGTTCTTGCAAGAGGAGAATGAGTTGCAACAAGTCTCTCTCTTAAAGAAGGTACGGTGATTCCCTATCACATTGGCAGATTTAATTTTTGAAAATTAAAAAACAATTTGGAAAAAAGAAAATTGCATTTAAATTTCAACCTGAGAGTGCCATAACCAACTATCTAGACTAGAGTGTAATAGACATACAATTTATTACCTCAGCACCAACCATGTTGCATTGGGGCAACCCCTTACTTCTCTTTTATAAGATAGTGGAATCTAGTGTACATGAGCCAGATGTGTATGCTAGACATCCCATTTGGAATCTGTATCCAAGGCTTGGTTTTATCAACAGAATCCTGAAGAGCGGTTTGAACCAGCCAATGCTCAATGTTAAGGTTGTAGAGTGGTACCCCTGCCTCACTATGCAGCCACTCTGCTCGCCAGACCACTTGTACGAACCTCAGGCTCATTTAGTTAAAAAGACATTGAAATACTCGCCTAAAAGTTATTAAATAATAATAAATAAAACTTGGGTAATTCACTAAATTTGATTGTGAATGATCATAAATATGTTATCTAAATTATATTTTCAGTTTGGCTCTGGATTAAGAAAGCTGGTTTGTCCGGGATTTGAAGAATCGCACTTGGAAGATTTGATTGGCATTCTCGCAGACATTCATATTAATGCACAAGCTCGCTGTGTGCTTCGTAGGACCATTGTTAGGTACAGAAGGCTGGATCGAGGCAGTTCTTGTTTTTGGGGAATTTTCATATATAAAAATTGTTATCAAATTTTAGCAATACCATGAGAATTTTTTTTAGATTTATCTCTTTACTTAACGAATAGATGAATATCATGTCATCTGGTTTTAAGATCGCAGTGCTGGTGTCAGAACTTTCTTGTCAAGGAGTCTGAGGTCCCTGACAAGGTGGTCCAAAGTCCCTGACACGTGGTCAAATTTATTTGTTAGACATGTTCCTGGCCCAGTTCTGATTGGTCAGTTTTTAAGTTTGATTGACACTCCAGAAAGGTGCATAAAATATTATTGAATTTATCCTGTTTCAGTGTTCTTCAAAGCCTACCAGATACTTTGCATGGATGCATTATAAAGTCATTGCAGACTGCATTGACCAATCACATTGCCTCCTGTGACCAAAGTGACCAATCATCATGCAGAGTCAGGATAGATACTTTGCAGTCATTGATGGAGAACTTCAGTCTTGGAGAAGCCGCTCTGAAGGCAACTCTTCATCCAGGTAAAATTTTACAAGCAGTAGACTAATAATCCAAGAAAACTACTTAAGGAATAAAAGGTCTGTCCAGACTGTCAAATTTTATTTGACAACAACATGTGACATGCCTAAATTTAGTCATGATGACATCACATCATGACCATATATAGGCACATCATGACTATATACAGTTTTTGGTTTTGGAAATGATATAATATGGAGAGAGCTTTAAAATTAGGTGAATCACATGCAGTTCCTGATAATTTAGATACTGTAAGTCTCTCCAAGGAATATTCCTCTGGGTGGCTTCTGACATCTGGTTGGTCAATTCATTTTTTGTCTTTTTTTTTACAAACGCCATCATGTCTGGAATTCCAGAGAAGGTATTGTGTTCTTGATTTTAGTGAATTTTTTTTTCTGTTTTCAGTCATTGCTATACTGGAAGATGTTCTTCACTCCATTGTTGCAAGAATAAGGTATACTTATGGGATGAGTTGTACTTGAGTTGTGGGTTTTAGTGAGAGTATATGGTGGGCACTCACTACGTCATACAACAGTTGTATGAAAATCGTTCAATGAATCCAACTTCGCTCCCTGTGAGCGCTAGATGATGCGATGCTGTCTGCTGATTAACAGTGACAGTCTAAACCTATCATCGTTAAATACGATCTTTTGCATGTGTTGTGTCATTGCAGTCTTTATGGAATCGTGTCGGCCGACGACCGTTGGCGGCAGAGAGTGCCCGGCTTTAGTGAGTAGGTTGTCATTCAGTTATATTTTGCATCCTGTCAATCAAAATTTATGTTCACATTTTTTTATGCTTACCAGAGATAATACTGAAAAGACTGCTGTTGGACTGAGTGAAATGATGCATCATTGCCTAGCAATAGTGAAGACCACAAGAGTTTTAGTCCGTAAATGTTATTCAGAGTTACGTGATGAAGTAACCAACATTGACAGCAAGATGAGGAGCCGCATCCAAAACATAAGAAATGATGCCTGTCATATTTTAAAAGATGGTAATTAACCTATTTAATATATTTCATTATTTTGCTGTCATCATACACCAAACGTGTGCCTATTTTAAGTTGGTACAGTAATACAATGGTTCACATAACTATGCTTCATTATAAGAAGTGGGAAGTACAACATGACCTAGGTAAATTTTTAGATGAGTTTTGTTATGGGTAAGTTAAGAGCACGCTGAAGCACGTTGGTATGCATCGTAGTAAGGTTACGTCGTCAAAACATTTTGTGCATGCACAAAATTTGTTCAACGTATGCCAGCATATATGCACGTACGTCCCACATATGCGGGCCATAAGTTGTAGGTAAGTTATGTAATTGTTGACACACGTTGCTCATAATTCATAAGTTGAAATATGTCGAGATAATGTGTACCCAAAACATATTTCTTTAACCTATTAGTAACATGCATCGAACCTATGTAAATTTATATGGAACTTGCCTCCAATGTATAATGAGGTATGTAGGTGTATTTGACGGCCATCCAGCCCTGAAGTTTTCCACCCTATGTAAAGCCAATTTCATAGCCCTTCACCCACCATCTTTAACCACATGCCCATCTTTAAAATACACTCTTATTGTTTAGAATTTACCAACATTATCAACCAACTACTTTTAATTTTTCCACCACCTACCCTTTGATATCTTTTCTCAAGATGTATGTTATTTTATGATGTTCTTTTTTCAGGTCTATTTTTCGCCGATTGTCAAAATGCAGCCGGTATGATACTTATTCAAATCATGCTACTACTGGCTGATCAAAAGCTGCCCGCAAAAGAAATCGCTGATGAGCTTTGTATTGAGACACAAAAGTCAACAGTTATTATTGAGTTTCACTACCTTCCGCCACTGTCCAAGCTGTTTGTCTGCCAAGGTGTATTGGCAACTGTACCGAAAGATCAGTTGACAAGGCATCTTGTTGGTGATGTTTCTCTTTTGGAAATGATGTTTCAACAGATCTGGTGTCTAGTGAGTGTGTGAGTTTACCTCTAATAATAAATTTATTCATATAATTATATATTATGCAGCATTGCACTAAATTTAATGATCAACCATTCCTTATTTTTTACGTAATCTTGCTGGCAGATAGACAGGTGAATACATTTAACCTCCTTGGTGGAGGAAAAAATCAGATATACATTTGGATATCGGATTTGTGAAATGATTTTTTATCAACCTCAGATTAATGGAATCGTTCTCTGCTCTCTCTGTTGCCCGAGCATTTGCATTATGGACAACTTGTGCAATATCGTATGTGGAAACTGAAGTTGACGATCTCAACGCATTGAAAGCATTCACTGGTTACCAGGATATCCCACAAAAATTGTTAGAATATTCATGGACAAACTGGGATCATCCTATAGACGTAAGATTTTCTTTTTCACTTTTTATATACAGTACTAAGTCCTCTTCTCCCCTCCCCCAGGAGATTCAAGGGGATGGGGCAGTCAACCTGGGGCTCCTAAAAAATGATTTTTTTTTAAATTGGGGAAAGAAAATTAATTTAAATTGAACTCTATGAGTCTCATTTTCAGCCATCAAAAGTGCCATAATCATAAATTTTCTTACCTTAGCTTCAACTATGTTGGGCCTGAGAAAAGTCTGTGAAAGTCTTTTCCTGGGCCCCTTCTATTTCAAATTCCTGGATCCCCTACTAACCCCTTCTGCATGTACTCCTTATTTGTGATTCCTATCTCTGATCTTGTTACTACAGTACTTTGTTAATCTCTAGCTTTTCAGTTGTGTTTATATTTTTTTTTACAGTGCATGAGGCATCAAGTGAATAGTATTTTTGGAAACATTATAAAACTTCACCGAAAGTCAGCTGGATATAGTAAGTGATAAATCCATTTCATGAAGACTACAGAATCACATTATGATGCTAACAACATTGTAAACTATGATTATGATAATTAATAATTATGGTGATTATGATGAGGATGGTGATTTTAATGGTTGTGTTGGTGATTATGACGATGGTAGTTACGAAGATGATTTTGATGATGGTGGTTTTGATTAAGATAGTGTTAGTGAGAGTGATTTTTGATGAATGTGGTGGTGATAATGATTTTGATTATGGTGTTGGTGATTATGAGAATGGTGGTTGTGTTGGTGATGATGATGGTGATATTGATGATGATAATGGTGTTGGTGATTTTGATGGTGGTGGTGTTGACAGTGATGGTAGTTGGGATTAAGGTGATTATGTTGGTGCTTTGATTGTGATGTGGTGATGATGATGATTATTATTATCCAATATTACACTGTACTTGACAGAGAATACTAACTGTTGGATTCAATTTCAGGTGGGAATGCAGACTACAACGATGATGCCTTCATTTGCGATGTCTTACAAAAGATCCTTTCAAGTGACCACCATGTCCGTGGGAAATACTCATTCCTTGCCTGTATGGTAGACAACATCGGTGCAGAGTTAATTTTAAAACGGAATCCAACATTACCAACTGAACTTTACATCTGCATTATGGATCAAAATCTTTCACCTTGTGTAAGTCAGCATTCAGTGGTTTAGAGGTTAAGGTGTTTACCTTCTAATCTCAGAGTCCTGAGTTAATGCAACTTCTCTACAGAATGCTTCAATTGTATTGTATTTTTAGCGATAGAATTTTTAAACTGTGTCATTTGAGCTCAAGGGTCCTAAGTTGGAAGTCACTTCCATGAGATCTGGTTAAACAAGCTTTCTTAACGCTTCTAGTTTAATTTGCGGCACATAGTGATACCCATTGATGCTGACTTCCATTAGCTTGCTGCCTACTGGTCTCATGACCGGGTGTGCTCGTAGGGTCGCTGCACACATGAGCATCTGACCAGCTCCTTTCATGATTCTCGGTCACGGGCCACCATCTGATCCTCCGTGAAGGATTTCCAGTTCATTCAGTTATGTTTTCTGCCACTTTTTCCTCTATCTGCCTCTTCTTCTGCTGCCTGGGGTGGTAACTTTGTGGAGGCTTGTGGCGCAGCGTGTAAGGCATTGGACTTCCTGATTTCCAGGAAACTCATGAGTTACAGGAGAATGGGAACCCTTGTGAGTTAAAACACTTGACTGACAATCAATTTATAGATTTTTTTAAATCTAAATTTATTTGCAAAAAAATAAATTATTTTAACACATGTCTCACTGAAAGTTTTAACTACATACTAAATGAGTATTTATTTCAATATGATAATTTGATATTGAATGAGCAGTTAAATGTTTTTGTTTTATTTTAATTTATTAGTGCTTTATCGACTTTTCTTCACCACAAATCTTTAAGCTATACCATAAAGCTCATTGTATATATTACTATAAAAAATATTATACATGAGTTATTTATATATTTTATGCATGTTGACATCAGGTGGGCAATCTTGTTGATGTGATGGCTAAGGACCACTTAAAACAAATGATTGATAGCAGCAGTGATGATTGGCATTTCACCTGGATTGACAGCCTCCTGCATGCACTGCACACCTGTCCACCAATTCAACATAAATCATACATCATGCAGGTGAGTTCATTAATTCTGCCTTCCATAGACAGAAAGTGTTTAAGGGACCTGTAGTTTTCAACCTTAAATATTTTCTTTAAAATTATATAATAATTTATAAATTGGTATAAATTGTAGAGATGTTTAACTTCCTTCAGGCTGGCCAAAGGTTGTGCACTCTAAATAATCATGGCCTGCAATCACTAGTAAATGAACTTATGGATGATAAATTCCCAATTGGTGAGGTATGATTCTTTCTAAGTTTATGAAACAGAAACAGACCTTTATTGATTTTATTTTATTTTCAGGTGACACTTCCAAAACTTATGAAATGTAATCCTTCAAGTGTCCAGTACATTATTGAAACACTGCAGAGTAGTAAGTGGGAACACCTGGATGTCCAGGGCATAAAGTCCCCGGATGTTAAGTTATCAAAGCCTATGGTTCCCCAAATCATATCACCCCTGGATACCCAAGGCATGATGCCCCTGGATGTAAGAGAGACCGATCTTCTGAATGCTGAGAAAAAGAGACCCGAAAATGTTCAGGGCATGAGACCTCTTGATACTCAGGGCTCAAAACACATAAATGCTCAATCTTCAAAGCCCCTGGATATGCAGGGCAGCTGGCCCCTGGATGCTCAGGCCTCAAAGTCCCTGGATTATAAGGGTATGCGGCTCTGCATGCTCATGACGTGTTTAAAGACAGCTAGGGCCTCAAACATTACCATTACTGAGTTTGAAGATGATGAACAAGGTGACAAGATGTGGCATGGACTTGTTGGAAGAACAACGATCAGACAAGCTTTGTGTCACAAGAACAATCAGGTTATTTGTTATTCCATAATGTTTATCCACATTCAAAATTAACAATTTTTAAGACCATTTTTTTAGAGGGTGATCCTTCCAACATATCTTAGAAAGTTGGCTGATATTTTGCTCCCCTCTTAAATAAATGAAATAATGTGATCATCAGCCGAGACTCATGATGAGGCTCAGGGAGTGAGATTTTTTTAGTTGTGAGAAAAAATCCTGGGCTGTCACAGGATTTGAACCCAAGACCCTGGGGTTGGAAGGCAAGCATCTTTACCACCAAACTACATCTCCACTTCAATAGTGTAATACAATTTTAATAGCATACATTATATTCTGATAGCAGCCTGTCTGCATCATCTTTACATTTATTTAACAAGAAATGAAAATAATATAATTTGTTTAGGTTCGTCTAGATACGTTTGCTTTGATTTGCGATACAAAGAAAACTGCAGAAGTCTTGACTGATTGCGATTTTGATCTGATTAAATTCTTTCTACCGTACAACCTGAGCAGCCCCTTACCATCCTTTAGGCAGCAGTTGATGATGTTAATAAAAAAGGTAAATACCAGGATAAACATTACTGTTGAATTTATGTTTGTAGTATTGATAAATAACATTTAACTTGACGGTCTGTTTTGTGAATGCTTACCATGGTGAAAATTGCTTAAAATATGGCCCACTGCAATGGACTATTCAATTAATTACAAGGGAAGTGCCATGAAAAAAATTTTGTGTATAAATCCATATATTTAATAATCTGTCCTACAGTCCTGAACTTTCCAATATCTCCTTGAGTGAATTTTCTTGATGTAATGAGTTATGATGCTTTTGTATTTTCTCCTGTGACTGAGGGAATAATTTTACTTTGAGAAAAAATGTGGGACTGTGTTAAGCTCTGTCCAGATTATTAAGTTTTCTTTGACAGAAAACTGTTGTATGCCCATATATAGACATGACATGCCTATATATGGTCATGATGGGATGTCATCATGACCATATTTAGGTATGTCACATATGTTTGTCAAGTAAGATGTGATAGTCTGTACAGGGCTTGGAGCTTTGTCTACACTATCAAATTTTATGTGTAAAAAAAAATGTGATATGTCCATATATGGGTGTGATGACGTCTAATCACATATTATCAAATTGTATCAAAAAAAGTTGAACGTGTTCAACTCTTATGTTCCATCACATTTTACTTGACGCTTTTTTGATGAAATTTGATAGTGTAGACAAAGCTTTAGACTTTCACAGTGGCAACGTTATGAGGGCTGAAGCTAGGGCTTTGGGCTTCCAATTGAAAGATTGGTGGGTCATGTCAGAGACTGGTCTGACCTGTGTCCTTGTGCAAGTCGTTTTATTTAAATTTTGGGGCTCTATCTGTTCATGTGACATTTTTTTTTTTTCAGCTTCTAATAAGGCTACAAGACAGTGGCAGACTCCATTACAAGAACTCTAAGACAACAAACTGCCCCAGCCAATCAGAGGCAGCCAACAGGATACATGCATATAAGGTGAATGCATTAGCAAAATAAAATGTCAATGTCTTTATTCTTGTGTTGTCCTTATGCTCTGTCCAGATTCTCAAATTTTGTTTGACAAATAATGTTCCATACATAGTCATGAGGTGCCCATATATGGTGATGATGTGATGTCGTCATGACCATATTTAGGCATGTCACATTCTTTTGTCAAATAAAATTTGATAGTCTAGTCTAGATTGGTTTCATAGATTTGATTTATTAATTTATTCTGAGTAACCAAGTGCCTATTTAAAAATGTGAACAATTCTCCATCTTTCATTGTTTTCATTTGGCTGAACCCCTACTTTTTTAGAAGCCTCCCCCACTCCCCCCCCCCTTCTCTAATAGATCATAACACCTCTCGTTTTGCATTCAAAAATCATCAAAAGATGACAGGATTTACCATTTACATGCTGGAATGTTTCAAATCGAGTTGGCTTTGCCCTTTAACTCTGCAAAAGTTCTTCTTTTGAACCCCATCAAAGCACCTACTTGCCACAAGCCATCTGGCTCTCAGAAACCCCTTTCACCAGGAGTTCTGTTATATACCTGTACCCCGATCTACTGCTTTTTGTTAGAGAGTGTAAACTTGATTGAGCAATTTCAAAATCAATGTTAATGCTTTGTATTGCAGGGCTTTCTGGATTGGTTTGTTGAGCTGCTGTTTTCAGGATTACAGTCTGGTTCCTGTTACTCAACCAGGGTTTCATCACTCTCGGCTCTGTCAATTTTGAGCAAATTTCAGTCTGGTAGGTATATGTG
>NW_022749788.1:25946-32768 GCF_011630105.1 Anneissia japonica
GCCAAGACTCATGATGAGGCTCAGGGAGTGAGATTTTTTTAAGTTGTGAGAAAAAATCCTGGGCTGTCACAGGATTTGAACCCAAGACCCTGGGGTTGGAAGGCAAGCATCTTTACCACCAAACTACATCTCCACTTCAATAGTGTAATACAATTTTAATAGCATACATTATATTCTGATAGCAGCCTGTCTGCATCATCTTAACATTTATTTAACAAGAAATGAAAATAATATAATTTGTTTAGGTTCGTCTAGATACGTTTGCTTTGATTTGCGATACAAAGAAAACTGCAGAAGTCTTGACTGATTGCGATTTTGATCTGATTAAATTCTTTCTACCGTACAACCTGAGCAGCCACTTACCATCCTTTAGGCAGCAGTTGATGATGTTAATAAAAAAGGTAATACCAGGATGAACATTACTGTTGAATTTATGTTTGTAGTATTGATAAATAACATTTAACTTGACGGTCTGTTTTGTGAATGCTTACCATGGTGAGAATTGCTTAAAATATGGCCCACTACAATGGACCTGTCTCTTATACACATCTAGATGTGTATAAGAGACAGGGGCAATCTTGTTGATGTGATGGCTAAGGACCACTTAAAACAAATGATTGACAGCAGCAGTGATGATTGGCATTTCACCTGGATTGACAGCCTCCTGCATGCACTGCACACCTGTCCACCAATTCAACATAAATCATACATCATGCAGGTGAGTTCATTTATTCTGCCTTCCATAGACAGAAATTGTTTAAGGGACCTGTAGTTTTCAACCTTAAATATTTTCTTTAAAATTATATAATAATTTATAAATTGGTATAAATTGTAGAGATGTTTAACTTCCTTCAGGCTGGCCAAAGGTTGTGCACTCTAAATAATCATGGCCTGCAATCACTAGTAAATGAACTTATGGATGATAAATTCCCAATTGGTGAGGTATGATTCTTTCTAAGTTTATGAAACAGAAACAGACCTTTATTGATTTTATTTTATTTTCAGGTGACACTTCCAAAACTTATGAAATGTAATCCTTCAAGTGTCCAGTACATTATTGAAACACTGCAGAGTAGTAAGTGGGAACACCTGGATGTCCAGGGCATAAAGTCCCCGGATGTTAAGTTATCAAAGTCTATGGTTCCCCAAATCATATCACCTCTGGATACCCAAGGCATGATGCCCCTGGATGTAAGAGAGACCGATCTTCTGAATGCTGAGAAAAAGAGACCCGAAAATGTTCAGGGCATGAGACCTCTTGATACTCAGGGCTCAAAACACATAAATGCTCAATCCTCAAAGCCCCTGGATATACAGGGAAGCTGGCCCCTGGATGCTCAGGCCTCAAAGTCCCTGGATTATAAGGGTATGCGGCTCTGCATGCTCATGACGTGTTTAAAGACAGCTAGGGCCTCAAACATTACCATTACTGAGTTTGAAGATGATGAACAAGGTGACGAGATGTGGCATGGACTTGTTGGAAGAACAACGATCAAACAAGCTTTGTGTCACAAGAACAATCAGGTTATTTGTTATTCCATAATGTTTATCCACATTCAAAATTAACAATTTTCAAGACCATTTTTTTAGAGGGTGATCCTTCCAACATATCTTAGAAAGTTGACTGATATTTTGCTCCCCTCTTAAATAAATGAAATAATGTGATCATCAGCCAAGACTCATGATGAGGCTCAGGGAGTGAGATTTTTTTAAGTTGTGAGAAAAAATCCTGGGCTGTCACAGGATTTGAACCCAAGACCCTGGGGTTGGAAGGCAAGCATCTTTACCACCAAACTACATCTCCACTTCAATAGTGTAATACAATTTTAATAGCATACATTATATTCTGATAGCAGCCTGTCTGCATCATCTTTACATTTATTTAACAAGAAATGAAAATAATATAATTTGTTTAGGTTCGTCTAGATACGTTTGCTTTGATTTGCGATACAAAGAAAACTGCAGAAGTCTTGACTGATTGCGATTTTGATCTGATTAAATTCTTTCTACCGTACAACCTGAGCAGCGACTTACCATCCTTTAGGCAGCAGTTGATGATGTTAATAAAAAAGGTAATACCAGGATAAACATTACTGTTGAATTTATGTTTGTAGTATTGATAAATAACATTTAACTTGGCAGTCTGTCTTGTGAATGCTTACCATGGTGAAAATTGCTTAAAATATGGCCCACTGCAATGGACTATTCAATTAATTTCAAGGGAAGTGCCATGAAAAAAATTTTGTGTATAAATCCATTCATTTAAGTATCTGTCCTACAGTCCTGAACTTTCCAACATCACCTTGAGTGAATTTTCTTGATGTAATGAGTTATGATGCTTTTGTTTTTTCTCCTGTGACTGAGGGAATAATTTTACTTTGAGAAAAAATGTGGGACTGTGTTATGCTCTGTCCAGATTATTAAGTTTTCTTTGACAAAAAACTGTTGTATGCCCATATATAGACATGACGTGCCTATATATGGTCATGATGTGATGTCATCATGACCATATTTAGGTATGTCACATGTTTGTCAAGTAAGATGTGATAATGTAATGTAATGTAGTGGGATTTGGTATAGCGCATTATACCGAAGTCTCAATGCGCTGGTGATGTGTGGACTAGGAACTCAATCAATGACTTTCTTCGCCCCTAAGGGTCCCTTCATGTCTGTGCTACCCGGTAACCTGTCTCTTATACACATCTAGATGTGTATAAGAGACAGCACTCCTACTCGTCTCGAAGGATGTACTGGGTTCTTTATAGTGCACACGAGCCATTGTATACACTGGGCCTACGGTTTATAGTCCTTATCCGAGAAGACTTGTTCTACCACCAGAACCATAGGTGAGCGTGCCGTACGAACCAGCGCCGATATTATGGCTATAGCTTGCGGCGCCCCTGCTAACCGCTCGGCCATTCGACTCACCACAGATAGTCTGTACAGGGCTTGGAGCTTTGTCTACACTATCAAATTTTATGTGTAAAAAAAAATGTGATGTGCCCATATATGGGTGTGATGACGTCTAATCACATATTATCAAATTGTATCAAAAAAAGTTGAACGTGTTCAACTCTTATGTTCCATCACATTTTACTTGACACTTTTTTGATGAAATTTGATAGTGTAGACAAAGCTTTAGACTTGCACAGTGGCAACGCTATGAGGGCTGAAGCTAGGGCATTGGGCTTCCAATTGAAAGATTGGTGGGTCATGTCAGAGACGGGTCTCTTGTGTCTGACCTGTGTCCTTGTGCAAGTCGTTTTATTTAAATTTTGGGGCTCTATCTGACATTTTTTTTTTCAGCTTCTAATAAGGCTACAAGACAGTGGCAGACTCCATTACAAGAACTCTAAGACAACAAACTGCCCCAGCCAATCAGAGGCAGCCAACAGGATACATGCATATAAGGTGAATGCATTAGCAAAATAAAATGTCAATGTCTTTATTCTTGTGTTGTCCTTATGCTCTGTCCAGATTCTCAAATTTTGTTTGACAGATATTGTTGTATGCCCATACATAGTCATGAGGTGCCCATATATGGTCATGGTGTGATGTCATCATGACCATATTTAGGCATGTCACATTCTTTTGTCAAATAAAATTTGATAGTCTAGTCTAGATTGGTTTCATAGATTTGATTTATTAATTTTATTCTGAGTAACCGAGTGCCTATTTAAAAATGTGAACAGTTCTCCATCTTTCATTGTTTTCATTTGGCTGAACCCCTACTTTTTTAGAAACCTCCCCCAATCCCCCCCCCCCCTTCTCTGATAGATCATAACACCTCTCGTTTTGCATTCAAATATCATCAAAAGATGACAAAATTTACCATTTACATGCTGGAATGTTTCAAATCGAGGTGGCTTTGCCCTTTAACTCTACAAAAGTTCTTCTTTTGAACCCCATTAAAGCACCTACTTGCCACAAGCCATCTGGCTCTCAGAAACCCCTTTCACCAGGAGTTCTGTTATGGACCTGTACCCCCATCTACTGCTTTTTGTTAGAGAGTGTAAACTTGCTTGAGCAATTTCAAAATCAATGTTAATGCTTTGTATTGCAGGGCTTTCTGGATTGGTTTGTTGAGCTGCTGTTTTCAGGATTACAGTCTGGTTCCTGTTACTCAACCAGGGTTTCATCACTCTCTGCTCTGTCAATTTTGAGCAAATTTCAGTCTGGTAGGTATATGTTTTTCTCTTTATTTATAGATCTTTATCATGTGCAAGATCCTTCCAATTGAAGACCGCATTTGTGACGGGGTTTCCATGGTCTTAGCAGCTTTTGTCTCTAATTGGAATAATAAAGATAAAAGACATTTAGAGGTGGTATTTAATTGGAGGTGTTTTTATTTTGAGTGTATTAGTTGGAGGAGACACAGACAGATTCAGACACAAGTTAGACAAAACTTATCAACAGACAAATAGACCCACATACCTACCCTCTCATTAGCCTGATTATATTTTGATACGCAGGACACATTTTTGTAAAACATTAGCCATTATATATTTCATTCTTACAACCCTATATCCTTGTCATCATTATTCCTTCTTGAGAATGCCTGATTTTGTTTTAATTAACTTCTCTTGCATTTCTCTTCAGGATGTAGTTGGTATGGTGACAGTATTATATTCAGTCCCAAAAATGTTAAGCTTCTTCTAAGATGTTTTACTGACCCTTATGAAAGTAATAAGGTCATGGCCTTTAACCTCTTGGTTCCACTTACTCAAAAACAGCTTGGAATGCAGGTAATTAATGTATGTTTACTGGTAAAAACAAATGAAGAAGTAGTCTTTACTAATGAGCAAATATCTGGAGAAGCTATTGTATATTGTTCTTCTTAGTGTGGTTGTTGGATGTGATAATAAGTTTGATATCTCAAACTTACAGACTTAGCACCATGACAAAATGATAGAGCGTATTATTGTTGGTGTTTGTGTGATTATTAAAATTACTCATTTAAATAAAATACAAAAAAATTAGACTGTTTCCAGATCATGATAATTAATTGATAGTTTTTTTGTGGTGTTTTAAATTAAAATTTTTAATTGGAATTCATAATCGTTCCTCAGGACCTTGGACGGCTGAATACCTTATATAAAGTTGCTATTGAGCTTGGATGCAGCACACGTCCGCACAATTGCGAGACTGCTTCGTTCATGCTACGGTTCCTCAGCAGACAGCTTGAACCTGCTATTAAGCATAGCTCCAGTTACCATGACAATTTACAAGGCATTGTGGGAGATATGCTTAATTCCTTATCAGAGCAAGTGGAGGTTGCGAACAGAAGGTTGATAGAAGCGGCAGGGACAAGACCGATGTACGGTGTTCTTCATTGTGTACGAGAGCTAATAGAAGACGTGAATTTTCAGTAAGTAACACTTAAAATGGACCAATCTACTAAGCCACACCCCTTGGATATTGTTTCTAGGGAGTGGCATAATAACTATGAGGTATCACTGGCTAAGACCTGGGCCCTAGACCTTAAAGGGCCAGTGATTTTTTTTAGGCTTTTTTGCCCATACCTTGGCCAAGCTGGACCTTTTTAAGGGGCACTAATGTGTAGATAAACATCAAAATACTTCCTTAAAACATTGATCACACCAAAGAGATCTGGGCTTTTTCTTTCATGCTAGTAGGGCCCCGAAGAAGATTTAGCCATGGGCTTTGGACTACTGCTGTACAAAGGTTCCACAAAGTGAAAGCCATAAAAACAAGTTTCTATATTCTATGAGCAACGACAATAAATATGAAATTAAAATCGTACAGTCATAAGCTTTGTGTGTGGAACATGTGATTATAATAATAATAATATGTCGTTCTTATATAGCGCTTCATGCCTTTAGGCCTCTAAGCGCTTCACATTACTATTATTATTATTCCTGGCCCTGCCTATTGAATGGTCTGATATTGGATAGATGCTAAATTTCATTTCAAGTCCATTGTATGTCAGTTATTGAGATTACAATACACTGCCTTCTATAAGTATTTCTCTTTTGCTTCAGATAGAATTTCTCTTTTTTGTAGTGAGCTTACTGTATCAGTGACTGCCAAGTACAAGCAGCTTATTGATAAATTGTTGTTGATGTGTTACCAAGTGGCTGAGGTTGTTTCTCCTGTAGTGTGCAATTCATCACCAGAGGGATATCATCCAGCCAATCAGGAGCGAGATGGTTCAGGTTTGAGATATTTTAGCTTCCACATGTATGCAAAATAGAATTCCTGAAAGAAAAAAATAAATAAGATAAATAAATAAATAATGAATTCTCTTACTCATCGAGCTTCTCCTCTGCTCCCCTCACCCCCATTTTAAGACGCCTAGATATGCTACTCGTGGTTACAGATGCAAAAAGTAAGAACAATAATTCAATCATTCATTCTATATTTTGTAAGTAAGTATATATAAAAAGATACATAACAGATGATGAAATAGTATACATTATAATGATAGAAGTTGAATATAGCTTAACTTTTTACATAATTTGGCAATGTCTTTTTAGTAGTTAATCATATATATATTTTTTAATGCTTAGTTATATCAGGAACACCATAAATTTCTACCAGCCTTTTTTTTATTGACTAAAAAAAGTTTAATACTGTACAAATATTCATTTCAAGATTGCCTTGGCTTCTCTTCAGATGTTCCACAGATTGATGATGTTGCAGCAGTTGAACCGACCTTTGGGTCAAATGTGTTAAATGTGACTCCGCAAGCACTATTGGTCTGTTGCTGGCGTAGCATGAAAGAGGTGTCGCTGACGTTAGGCAAGATATCGCAACAGCACGAAAAAAGCCAGACACTTTTGAGTCAACAACAAGTATGGG
>NW_022749788.1:33608-37128 GCF_011630105.1 Anneissia japonica
GTTCTATGTATTAAATATGTTGCACCAAGGCAAGGAATGGTAATTTATTACAAGCTTTAAAGTGACCTTCCGAGTTACTGAGTTTCCATAATAATTATTGTGGCAACATGGAAAAAAGTCGTAATAAGACATTTCCGAGATAAATTATATCAGTAACACATGTTACCAAGATAAATTATATTGGTAACATGGAATTCTACATACTAAGGAAAGTAATTGAATATTGCTACGAAGGTCTGATGATAGATTATTCCATGATTTAACTGAACGATAAGTTCTTTTTCCAAAATCATTTTGCCATTGTGTTGAAACTAAAGTGTTTTTCAATTTACTTCTTGTATTTATGCTTACCTAGTAGCCAGACCATGTTTTGATTGCACTTTGAGGTCCAGGGAATTTAACTTCAGAAATTGGTTCAGGGCGTCCAAGAATAATTTTTGGCTTGGTAACACATTTTGTAAATGTGGCGAAAGGTCAAAAGGTCAGGGTAAAAAAATCATAGCTAGAGGGTCGTCATATCTGCGCAACCACTGGTGGTAGAGCTGTCTCTTATACACATCAGATGTGTATAAGAGACAGGCATTGAACATTATGTGTGCATTGTTTAGAGACACAAGGCTTGGGGAGGATGTGTATTCGTTCATTGCAGATGGAATGAGAGCTGCAATATTGGGTTTCAAATCACGATTATGGATAGTGAGTATATGAGCACTTTAATTAATGCTAATATCATTTCCACTGAACATTGTATTTGCCATAGATATTGGCGTTCTCATTATCTTTATTTGGCCATTGCCTCAAACTCCATTCTCGTCTATCCTTTGCCAGATTTGCCCAGTTCACTTCAAGCTCTGTCAGGAAAATATCCATCTCTTGTTTGGCCTTCCTCTCTTTTTTTGTTTTTTTTTTGTTTCTGTATGGCGTCCATACTGTTGTCTTTTTAGTCCATCTGTTATGGTCCATTTGAGCTACATGGCCTGTCCAATCCCACTTGATTTTACACAGTTTTTCACAGACACTTTAACCATTGTTGCCTTTTTGACATCTTCATTTTTCCATTGATCGAGTCTACTGCAGCTGCTGAGGATTGGCGTTTTAGAATAATATATTAATAGTATGTAATATTTTTTTACAGCAGCATGACAGGACGAGAGTTCTTTACTCGCTTTCCGAGTCTCCATGGATTCCTGCTTGAAGAGTTAACTGCTTGCATTGGATCCCAAACCGGCATGGACGCAGGATACCTTCAGCCAAGCGTGTTTGCCATCTTGCTCCTCCTATCAAGATTGTACCCATCACCTACTGATGGAGCAGACTCTAGTTTAAGTCTTGCACCCTTCATTTCTATGGTCCAGAGGTTAGTAATGCTATTCTTAAAAGGAAGTTTTATTTTTGAGTGTATACGTCTCTTCTGTGTATAAGGGGGTGTGTGAGCGTGTGTTAGTATGTATATCTGTCTGGAGTTGGAAGACAACTTCTATACATTGATCATGAATATAACATGCATGTACAAATTATAAATAATAACTGTCCTGGAATGTGGGAACATATGATGTTTTATAAGTCAATCATGACATCATCCCTGCAACTCTAAATGTGTATGTAATTATTCCAAATGTAGCGTAGATAGGAAATCGTTGCACGATTTTTACCTGCCTGCACTGACCAAAATGTCAGTGACTGTATTCTCTCTCGAATGCTTTAAGAAATGTTTATTTCTTTGACAAATGTATCAAAATAGCATTACAAACAAGTTCTTCTAACACAATAAAAATTACAAGGTTTATTCATCGTATCCGTACTGTACTGCTGATGTATACTTAACGCGTACTGCAGGAACACAAATCGGCATACGCATAGCTAAATGTACGCACGCACTTGCAGGCCCTCAGGAAATTTTTTTCGAGCATTAAATCTAACCTTCGTATAATAATTTTCCTATAGTTTACTATGCGGAGCTGTACTATTTGCTTATATTCTTATTAACCATAGCTCTTCAAATGATGTAAAGAAAACAATTGTCAGAGTCAGGATTCAAAACCTGCAATCTCTCACTATTCAGGCTAGTGCCGTACCGTTAAAATGCATACAACTTTTTCAATAAAGATGTGGTTCAAGTGCTATTTACAAGACACGAACGATAGCAGCAAGATCTCTAGCTTCTTTGATTCCATCTGGTGAGGTCTTGAAGATGGTGGAGTTTCTCATCAACTCCCTACCAAAATGCCAGACACAGAAGCATCACCAAAATGAGATCCATGGAGTACTTTTGCAGGTGTGAAAGTTTTTTTTCATATACTTTATTTATAGCATTTATATTATTCATTTTTATATATCATAGGTGTTAGAAGTGGAGATGTGGCAGAGTGGTTAATGATCAGCCTAATTTAACAGATTACCCTAAAACACATCTACGTCTATTGTGTGCTCATCAATGCTTGTTTAAAAAGTTTAAAAATAATAAAATCTAATACTTAATAAAGAAGACAATATTATACAGTGCACCTCCAATTCAAGATCCCCCTCTAGTTCCGAGACCCCTCTAATTCAAGACCACTTTTTCTAACAACCAAATAACAATCATCGATCCTTTATCATAAAGATAACCCTTTAACTGGAGACCAAGAATACCCATAATTTGAAGGTCCTAAACATGGTCTTTAATTGTAGGATGAACTTTAATTTTGTTCATTATAATAAGAGGAAATATCGGTTTTTGAAAAAATGTATAACATTATTAAGTAGCTGTCTAATTACAATGAAATTATTGATATCGATCTTTAATATATTTTAGTTTTTTCAATAACTGTTTCTTCTGGTTTTTTTTTTTTTTTCAGGTACATTTGCTCCTACAGAACCATCTGAAGGGAAGTCAGCAGTCGTTTGGTGCCCGGCAACACAGTCTGCTTCAACAGGCTGTTGCATCATTCAAGAACTGCATGTGGTTAGCCACCAGGTAAATCTCACACCTAAGCTTGAGTTGTCGTTGGAAGTCTGAACAGATTGTAATTAAAAATGATTTGTTGCATGCGCATGCTTTCTCTAAAGAATCGCATCAACTGACTACCGTCTAGTGCAGTGAGAACCTGGATTAAGCCTCATACTGTAGGACAGCATAATATTAATACTGTAAAAAGTTACCCAGTATCTGGAGCGGAAACACAGGGGGTGCCGACGGTGTGATCGCACCCCTAAATTGTTTTGAGAAAAATAAATGTTGTATTGTATTGTTAAAATATTATATTTCTCATTATGAACATTACCGTTAAGATTGTTAAAGTATGAGAGTGCAATTTCCAGGCACCCTGAGGTACATATCCTCAGCCCCAACCTTAGGTTCTGTGGACTCTCACAAACACCCTTCCGCCAAATCGTGTATCCACCCCAGAGTATTTATAAACAATTGTTTTGATTTCTCTCTCTAGTTCAAATCAATGCGCTGTTACACGAGCAGAGTTCTTAAACATCCTCAACACATTTGTGATGGATTCATCGTGGCTGCAAACACACTTCCCTGGAC
>NW_022749788.1:37303-44068 GCF_011630105.1 Anneissia japonica
GTACTGTACTGCTGATGTATAGTTAACACGTACTGCAGGAACACAAATCGGCATACGCATAGCTAAATGTACGCACGCACTTGCAGGCCCTCAGGAAATTTTTTCGAGCATTAAATTTAACCTTTGTATAATAATTTTCCTATAGTTTACTATGCGGAGCTGTACTATTTGCTTATATTCTTATTAACCATAGCTCTTCAATGATGTAAAGAAAACAATTGTCAGAGTCAGGATTCAAAACCTGCAATCTCTCACTATTCAGGCTAGTGCCGTACCGTTAAAATGCATACAACTTTTTCATTGAAGATGTGGTTCAAGTGCTATTTACAAGACACGAACGATAGCAGCAAGATCTCTAGCTTCTTTGATTCCATCTGGTGAGGTCTTGAAGATGGTGGAGTTTCTCATCAACTCCCTACCAAAATGCCACACACAGAAGCATCACCAAAATGAGATCCATGGAGTACTTTTGCAGGTGTGAAAGTTTTTTTTTCATATACTTTATTTATAGCATTTATATTATTCATTTTTATATATCATAGGTGTTAGAAGTGGAGATGTGGCAGAGTGGTTAATGATCAGCTTAATTTAACAGATTACCCTAAAACACATCTACGTCAATGCTTGTTTAAAAAGTTTAAAAATAATAAAATCTAATACTTATGAAGACAATATTATACAGTGCACCTCCAATTCAAGATCCCCCTCTAGTTCCGAGACCCCTCTAATTCGAGACCACTTTTTCTAACAACCAAATAACAATCATCGATCGATCAGATAACCCTTTAACTGGAGACCAAGAATACCCATAATTTGAAGGTCCTAAACATGGTCTTTAATTGTAGGATGAACTTTAATTTTGTTCATTATAATAAGAGGAAATATGGGTTTTTGAAAAAATGTATAACATTATTAAGTAGCTGTCTAATTACAATGAAATTATTGATATCGATCTTTAATATATTTTAGTTTTTTCAATAACTGTTTCTTCTGGTTTTTTTTTTTTTCAGGTACATATGCTCCTACAGAACCATCTGAAGGGAAGTCAGCAGTCGTTTGGTGCCCGGCAACACAGTCTGCTTCAACAGGCTGTTGCATCATTCAAGAATTGCATGTGGTTAGCCACCAGGTAACTCTCACACCTAAGCTTGAGTTGTCGTTGGAAGTCTGAACAGATTGTAATTAAAAATGATTTGTTGCATGCGCATGCTTTCTCTAAAGAATCGCATCAGCTGACTACCGTCTAGTGCAGTGAGAACTTGGATTAAGCCTCATACTGTAGGAGAGCAGAATATTAATACTGAAAAAAGTTACCCAGTATCTGGAGCGGAAACACAGGGGGTGCCGACGGTGTGATCGCACCCCTAAATTGTTTTGAGAAAAATAAATGTTGTATTGTATTGTTAAAATATTATATTTCTCATTATGAACATTACCTGTCTCTCATTATGAACATTACCGTTAAGATTGTTAAAGTATGAGAGTGCAATTTCCAGGCACCCTGAGGTACATATCCTCAGCCCCAACCTTAGGTTCTGTGGACTCTCACAAACACCCTTCCGCCAAATCGTGTATCCGCCCCAGAGTATTTATAAACAATTGTTTTTATTTCTCTCTCTAGTTCAAATCAATGCGCTGTTACACGAGCAGAGTTCTTAAACATCCTCAACACATTTGTGATGGATTCATCATGGCTACAAACGCACTTCCCTGGACTAGTTCATCAGGCTGACCTTAAAGAATTGCAGGAGGATGTTATCAGAGCAGCTTCTCATGATGGCTCTCCTCCTCCTGATGTGGTATCATTGGATCATGTGGCATTAATGCAAGCAATCACAAACACCCACTTTTATAGCTGTAAATCAAATTTTACCACAAAATTCAGAAAACATTTATATGAAAAGGATATTCAAGCATCTCAAGAAGTAGATCCACCTGAAAGCGATAAATTGTTGTCAGACAGTAAAACTGTCTGTTGCACCTTGAATGGCAGCTCTTGTGCAGGAACAGTGATTCAACATTTGTCCTCTAATCTCTACGAAGTCAGACTCCTTGTGTTGGAACATATCCTTGTAGAATTAAAGCATGATTCACACCAGGGACATGAAAGGACATGCTTCCAGAATGTCTGCAAGAGTAAGGACATATTCAAGCAGCTAGGCTTTATGTTAGCTTCAGAAACGCATCATGATTGTAAAGTCAAGGTAATCACTTTTATATTGCTACTGCAGGTTATTGGAGCTACAGGTATGATTTTTACCCTCCACTTCCAGGGTCCTGGGTTTAATTCTTTTCAAGTGACATTGTGCAGCAAATAATTCTGAAAAGCTTAATGTGTGTACCTGTGCAATGTATTGTCATGTGATGTTTTGCCTTTTAATCTCAGGATTGTGGGTTTGAGTCATTTGCTGGTGACTGTGCTTGTGTCATTAAGGAATTCCTTGTGGAGGGTGGAGGTGGGGGGAAGTTACGGGTAATGTGCACACAAACAAGTTAAGAAAATACTATGCATTTTAATATCTATTTAGAATTAACTTTAACATGCATACAGTAGGCTATTAAGCAAAGGTATATTAACCTCAGGATATCTGTATTCTTTTTTCTTTACACTTAAGATGTTGTAATGAATACAAACATTTCTGATCCTATTAGTGTAAATGTATTTTTGCTGCTCTTAAATTCGTCTTTATTTTACTTTCTGTTCGAAAGTTTGGCTATATAATACATGACTAATATAGACTTTAGACTGTTTAAAAAACTCATCAAGAAGGTGGAAATAGCAGATGCAGACATAAACTTTCTTAAAAATTATTATCATTATTAATGTAGTCATCACTGTGGTCTCACTTTATTGCTCATATGTTTCAGTTACTAGAAGTGCTTAGTCGTCATCCGGTGGCACGTTGTTTTCCATGGAGTCTTGGTGATGGTCGTCAGCTAACATGCACGCAAGCCGGGGATTTCATTCTGACCTTAATTGGTGGGGACAGTGTTAGGTAAGTCTGGTAACAGCGATAGTACTAAGTGTTGTTGCATTGCTATAAATCTGGTAATAGTGCAGCTAAGACTGGTAGTAATGCTACTAGGTCGGGTAACAGTGCTACTAAAAGTTTGATAGTAATGCTACTAAGTCTTGTGACATTGCTACTAAGTCTGGTAGCAGTGCTACTATTTCTGATAATGCTACTTAATCTAGTAGAAATGACCCTTTTTATACAAATCTGTTTCTTTCATTTAGAGATGATCTGGTTGGTGGCGTCCTTGCTCTCTCAAGTGTTTTGATTCCATTTGTATATGAATCAATGACAGAGGTAATATACTTGCATTAGCAATTTATACATTAATTTTTTGGTGGCTCCTGTGTAATTTATTCATGCAATCCACATGTTATAGTTAAAGGATATTACATTTTGTTTTACTCCTCAGGATGTGGAAGATAAACCTGGAAGAGATTTTATCAAATATGTTATTGAGTTGATGGACAAGAGCAGTTATGCAGAACATACAACTCAGTTGAGACTCAGAATAGCGCAGACACTCAACAAAACTGCCCTCTATGTCCTCATTGATCATAAAAATCATCTGGGTAAAATATTCTTATACTTACCTGTACAGTACTTAACTTGGTCAGACTAACAATCCTGATATTTTCAGTGATTGAACCTAGGATGCTGGAACTGGACACCCTGACCAGTAAACCATGAAAAAACTATTTTATATTAGACCTAATAGCATCTCGCTATAGTAAATTTTATCCAGTGTGGACTGCCTGGGAAACATTTCCCATGGTTATGCTAACTGTGCAGTTATTTTAGCTGATAAATAACGAGGAGGTTTAACCATGCCGGTTTTACTGAGCAGGGAAGAAATTAGTGAATCATTCATTTTTTAATCATTTTAATGTTTGAAATGGTTTTTTGTGTATTTTATTCACTTTCACAGGTGAAGTGTCAGTGGCCGCTTGGAGTGTTGTGTTGCGATTACTGCAGGATAGTGACTCTGATATTAGGTCATCAATGACAAATTGTGTCCGTACTGTTGCAGAACACACGCCTTCTTTATTTTCCGATAGTAAGTCATCAGCGTTCTTTCATAATTGAATATTCTGTTGCTGTTATGCTGTCATGGAATTGATCTGGTGTTCTTGATTAAAAAATTATTTTAAGGCTGTGACTGGCCAGGCACTTCATCTGGATTGCTTCGCTTTACACATGAATTAAACAGGCACACGGTAGACTCGTGAAGTGTTGCCTGTATTCAATCAGCTTCTTTAAATTGTAGAAATAAATTGTCAGAATCTTGTGCAATCAATTTTTTTTATTAATATTTACCTGGATAACCTCATAATTTCCATTGTTTCTTTAATTAAAAAACACCTTCAAAATAATAGAACCATCTGTTTTAGACACCCCATGATCACATTAGCAAAGACATATGCATCCTCATTCCTTTATCACTTTCATGAATCCACATTTTATGCTCACTTCATCTGTGCCAAATTCCTTAAAACAAACAACTTTAATTCAATGATCGGATTTTGCATTTTGCTGTAGGTCAGTTTTATTGGGACGTGCATGCACGCTTGGGCCTCCAGCTAGCTGTTGATATGATGATTGACATACATCACTCAAAGAATACATGTTGCTTTTACAAGATGATCTTCAGCTATGTGATGGGAGAACCAGAAGACTTCATTCTTGAAGAGGTTTTTATTGTCCTTGTATTAATATAAACTTTTAAGCCAAACATACCTTATCAACTAGAGCTTGTCCAATAGCCGTAGGAGACTAGAAACTAAGGCTCTGTAAAAACTATTGAATTTTATTTGACAATAACATGTGACATGCCTAAATATGGTTGATGGCGTCACAGTATATCACCATATATAGGCACATCATTACCACTGTCTCTTATACACATCTAGATGTGTATAAGAGACAGCTTCAGCTATGTGATGGGAGAACCAGAAGACTTCATTCTTGAAGAGGTTTTTATTGTCCTTGTATTAATATAAACTCTTAAGCCAAACATAATCTATCAGTTTGTTAGTGTTTAATCAGATAAGAAGCAGAACCTTACCAGACTTCAAAGTAATGGACAGATGTATGATTTGTTTGATCAAATATGTCTGAAGAACTATCAAACGTTTGCCTTCAGGGTAATGTTTATCAGACATACCTTATCAACTAGAGCTTGTCCAACATCCAATAGCCGTAGGAGACTAGAAACTAAGGCTCTGTGAAAACTATCGAATTTTATTTGACAATAACATGTGACATGCCTAAATATGGTTGATGGCATCACAGTATATCACCATATATAGGCACATCATTACCATATATGGGCATACAACAGTTTCTTGTCAAATAAAATTTGGTAGTCTGGACAGAGCTTTATTATTTACTTGTATGAAGACAAAACTATCATTATAATTTGTTTGATCAGATATTACTAAAAGCATGAAAGATACAGTATCAGATTTTTGTTAAGACAGCAGCAATGATGTAGAGCTCTGTATGGCTTCCATAAGTCATAGAGGACAGGCACTGACTTGACATATCTCCAATCATTTTGTTCATTTTAGTAGGTTTTTTTTTAATACTACTGTATTTCAACAATTTTTTTGTTAACAGGTTGAAGATGATAAACTTTTTGACAGAGGAGAAGCCAACACAAACCATGAAGAAGTCGCGTTATTAAAGATCTTGCTGAAAAGTTTTACAAATCATGCTGATCTACACACACATGTAAAATCTAAGCTAAATAGCGCCCTCTATCAGTCCAAGTTAATAGCAAGGCTTGAAGAGTTTCTAAGCTGCAAGAAGTTTGATAAACTTACTCTAGAAAACGGATTCATTGATGCAGCTAGTTATGAAAACATAGATCTGGAATTAATGCATCTTTGTGCTTGCGTTGTCCTGCTCCAGAGGGCTTTTGCAGAAACCTCTTTGAGAAAGGTGAACCAACTCTGGAGTTCAGTACAAGAGAAATGTCAATTTGTAGGATACAATTTTAACTTTGATAATTTTGTTGGTGAAATTTGTATACCAAACAGTAGTTAATGTTGATAATTATATGATTATAATAATAAATAATTATAATAAATATAGTAAGAAATCTGGATTTTTAGACAAATTAAAATAATTGACAATAATACAGTAAACATTTTTGTAAATACTAACGTGTAGGAAACTTGATTGGCTTTCACCCACCAAAGTGAAGATAAGCGAACTTGAATCCCCCGAATTACACTCAAGTAGATAAAAATCACCTACAATCAGCTTATTTTGCGAGCAGGTAGTTACCCCCACTAAGTCAAGCTCCCCAACCTACTTCAGCTTCCCCCACCCCACCCCAAATCATTCAACATGTTGGGTGATTTAAACAATCAGCCAATTACTCAGTGAAACTAAACTTTTTGAGAAGAGTAGGGGGTTACCCTGATGTACTGATCCATACAGCCGTGTTACGGTCCATTAGGTCCTTTGCAGGATGTACCTACGTAAACGGGTGGGAACTGATGGGAGACGCGAAGATTAAGAGTGTGGGAGGGCTCGATAATTAAATGATAGGTGATATGAGATTATTATCTACTTGAGTGTAATTTATTGTATTAAAAAATATTACAAAGAATTTCCATTATATGTTAGTCTTTTCTTATACCTACAGTGTAAAAACAAAATTAACCGTATAATTCTAAGGCCTGTGCAGTGGCGGATCTAGGATTTAGCAATGGAGGTGGATAATGCGATTTGCGAATCACCA
>NW_022749788.1:45061-48573 GCF_011630105.1 Anneissia japonica
AAATATGACTGAATAAAAGGCATATACTAAATAATAGGCAAAAAGAAATACAGATGTGATAGAAAATATATAAGTCAATGGGTCTGTACGTTAAAATATAATAATAATAACAATAATAATAATAATAAATTATAATAATAGTCATATGAATTACTAAAAAGGATTAAGAATAAGGGAAATTATAGTCCCTGATCATACCGAGGTCCGAATATGTGGGTTTTGTGTTTGATTATGTGTCTGAGTTCAGATATGCGCCTTTCATTGGGGATGGGAAATTACTGGCAATGAGAGTAGGCCTACAGCGCATGTTATTTATAGAATGGCCGGGGCTGAAGTGGTCGGCTACAGGGAAACCCTTACTGTGATTGCGGATGATGGATTGTTTGTTTAGCAAGGCGAGCAGGCTGTGGCTTAGTTTTCTCTTGTGATGCTGCTACAGGCCAGCACTGGTGGCGCCTGCGGGGGCCGGGGTGGCCAGCCCCCCTCTCCGGCGGGGAGAAAAAGCATAATTCATCGGGGAGAAAAAAATATTATATGTATTTTTTACATATTAGTAGACTAAAAAAAATTTATAAAATAAGCCTCTGAAACCCCTAAATTGTCGAAATTCCGAACCTTTTAATCAGAGCTCGACCACACCCACTTTGCTTTCGTCGGGGAAATCTGACACCTCGTCGGGGAACCCCCCTCCCACCGTCGGGGGAACCCCCTCCCACCGTCGGGCAAATCCTGGCGCAACCCCTGGCCCGTAGCAGCAGCACAAGAGAAAACTAAGCTAAGCCACAGCCTGCTCGCCTTGCTAAATCCACATTGGTCACACAGTGTAGTGGTAGACGGCATAATTATACATGACGTCACCATATACATACCACGCCCCCTCGGCTGAACCCGTTGTATTTAGCAACTACCCTTTAAGTTAATAATTGGGTTAATAATTGCTACCTCATGACATTTGTCTACGCCCCCGTTGGGGGCAGTAGACACAAAAACCGGCTTCTTCAGATAAACCGGTAGAGTGTGATCACTGAAATTAACCGACGATACGACTTGGCGATCATGGAAATAGTTTTAACCTTAAAGTTACTTTTAGTTAGTTAAATTAATTCCGGCGAATTCCTCGACAGCGGGTCCAAGCGGGGGGTCCAGAGGTCCTCCATTGGGTCCTTTTCCCCAGATCCCCGCTAGTGCCCCGCCCTGATTGAATAGACGTGGGGTCGAAGAAAACTAAATAAATGGTAGAAGTAGGCGAAAGGTATTGCTTTCCCAATCACCATTGTTATATCATCATATGTTATTAATCGTACACTAAATATTAAAATATAGATATATAGCAAGTTAATAACTATAGGCCTACACAATTCACAAATTAAGCAATTTAAACATAGAATTGAATTTCATTTTAAGTTCATGAAAGACAATATTTTGAAGGCAATTGCAGACAAAACCTCATCATCTTCCTTCATGTGGTTAATAACGGCGGCGTAGGATGAACGAAAACAACACTGCAGAGAAACCGACTGCTGCTGCGTACACGTAAGTATGGCTCGTAGTAGGTCGATTTCCCTCAAGAAATTGTTGAATTTCATCGACAGTGTAGACACGTCTGCAAAGTGGGCAGCTGTCGTGTGATTCAAGCCATTCCATCAAGCAAACTCTGTGTATGTCGTTTTTGCATTCTCGACATTTCAGACATGGTCCTTCTTCCAAGGGTTCTAGGCAAATGCAACAGTCTATTTTAATAGCCTACAAGATATTAGAGATAATGTATTTTAGAAATTAAATGATGATATTGTTTCTAAGGTCCCAAAACACGATGTGTAAAAGCATACTGACACGTTGGGGGACGCAAAGGTGAAATGGGAGGGCTCAATGATTTGATGTTTTAATTTTTAAACTACTTTTGTTAAGCGTAATTTTTGTATATCGAAATATTTCCAAATATTACACTTACAACCAGAATTCAGGACTATGTAAATTATGCAACTGTAACCTTAGAAAAACAATTCATCACTTCATTTTATTTTAATAGCCTACAAGATATTAGAGATAATGTATTTTAGAAATTAAAAAATGATATTGTTTCTAAGGTCCCAAAACACGATGTGTAAAAGCATACTGACACGTGCGTTTGTGGGACAGCACTGTGTTCCTGGGGACATGCGCGTGTTCCTGACCTTCTGATTGGTCGGTTTTGATTGACACTCTGGAAAGGTCCACTGATTCTGTTGATTTCTGTGTTGGTTGTCAAATATTAATTTATCGAAAATATGTAGACTGAATGGATGCACGAGTATGAAAGTCATTTAAACCCATTCTATTTTTTAAATAGCCTACAAGATATTAGAAATAATGTATTTAAGAAATTAAAAGATGATATTGTACTGCAATAACGGATTTTTATTTTATTTTTTTATTTCAACTTTATTTCACGAGGGTAGCTCTAACAGCTGCACTACAGTAGTACAGCTGACTTGAAGAGGCCCTCGAAAGAAAAACAATACATAAAAATATATACAATACATTAAGAATCCAAGTAAAAGCTTCATTACGGTAAAGTTCAAAAACAATATAATAAATAAAATATTGGATAAACATTGTAACATTCATTAAAAATACAATAAACTTTAAAATTCATTATAAAATTACAAGGTGATTGCAGTTTGATTTGGTTATATGAGGTTATTGTTGTGACGTGGGTTGGAACGTGTGCGCGATCACCTGCCTGATTGTTCAAATGCTTTGTTTTCCATTGAGCGAGGGTTAGTCCTCGCTGATATGTTGAACTGTTTGCAACGGAGCTGTGTCTACAGTGCAATTATAAATAAAGGAATACTCCTGTACGTCTTCTTGTACCGGTATAACTTGTGTAGCCTGGTCATTTTGATGTTAAACACAACAAATGGTTGTTTTAGTAATCTTAGTTTTAATCCATTAGATTGCCAAATTTCGTCGGACTTTCAAATTTTGTAACCGTGGTTTTTCAAATTTTTCCGTGTAAAACCTGCGGTTTTAGCAGAAATGTGGTGAACCGCCCGAAGTTTTTTTTTGTAGTAGCGATTTTCGGCATTGTTGTGGCAACATGTAGCTTTATTTATTACCTACAACATATGTAAAAATCAATTTGATTGGTTAATAAATGACGTCGGACTAGGTTATGTTTGTAAGAATCAATCAGAAGCAAGTCATGATCAGTTTAAAAGCCAATGCTTTAGAATGTGGCGAACGAGTATTCGACCGTATTGGTCGAGCAGAAGGAGCTAAAACTTTGGAGTTAAAAATTTTAGAATGTTATTTGCATTATCTTGAAATATTATTTTGATTTTTAGTTTGTGCATGTGTAGGTGAACGTATATAGATATAATTTTTAATGTATTTACATAACAAATATAGTAGTTATGACAGTATATACAGTAAATGACGATATTCTGCTAGGCCCAGGTATTCTCTTTGGCGAAGCTCCGGTTTCAGATCTGATAATCAGACCATACCATTTTCAATGGGTCATGCAAGTG
>NW_022749788.1:49426-53367 GCF_011630105.1 Anneissia japonica
CGCCCTCAGTCGGCCAGTGTTATCAGTAGATCAATCAAGTTTTATTATGTAATGCATAATTAGGTAAGATCAATGGCAACGCAAATCACAAATAAACAATTCTGAACCCATGTTTATAGCAATTAACAATGTTATGTGCACTTCGTTGAGTTTTGCTTACTTTAATGGACTGAAATATACTTTGTTACTTCTTAATTCTTCCTCTATGACAAAAATATTTAATTTTCTTAGTAAAAAAAAAATACCCAAGGATTTGAACGGAATACCCATGAACCCAAGACCAAGTCAAAATACCCAAGATCTTGGGTAAATACCCAAGCAGTGGTCACACTGGTCTATATTAGTTCTGTTAAAGGAAACTGGGGCGTAATGTTGCCAGGGCATTATTTAAAAAGAAATTTGTCTACATGGGTGGCCCGAAACACTTTTTAAGTGATAGGGGATCCAACTTCCTTAGTAAGATTGTCCAAGAGGTTAATTTTTTTTCCACTATATGAAAAACCAACAAAAAAACCTTATAGGATATATAATTTTCCGAGATATTGACTCCTCAAAAGATGGGCAAACGCAATTTACTTCAACTTTGGAAGCTTATTCAATGGTCTATATTACAGTACTAGTACTACAATAATGTATTTAGTCGGTGGATTTTCCAACCTTAATCCAATGAACAAATTATCTTACTTAACATAACTGAATTATTTTCATTTCTTTCTGTAATTACATGGAGGAATGAGTTGCTGTGCTTTGCTCAATGCTATGCTATGTGATTACATACAGGGCCCACTCTGAGAACTACATTTGAAATTATGGACATGCATGACGACAAAATAGTAAGCCACGCCCCCTCGGCTGAACAATATGTAGTTGGTTTCATGCTCATCAATCAGTGGAGCAGTGGTGGCGCCAATGAAGGGGACAGGGCCCCTGTCATCCGACGCCACAACGAGGTCGTTTGATAAAAAATTTTAAAAATAATAATTTGCCTACCCAACGCTATTTTGATTGCCAATCCCTAATACTGTGGTCTTTAGTGCATATAGGCCTATCCTATACTTGCCACTCCCGTGAACCTTTGTTATTCCGAGACCCCGGGACCGAGGCTCCAGTCGGCTCCTTACAGGAACGTAGCCAGGATTTTGAGCCGTTATGCGAGGTACGCATGATCCCATAGGGGTCCAGGGTCGAGGCCCCATGGAAAGTAGCGCGATGTGAAAGTTTTTAGGGCTGTTCTGAGATGAAGTGAAAATTGCAATAAACGCATCATAAATAATATTACTAAGCCTAACAATAATATAAAACTCAACAGTGGTGGATCCAGGAATTCAATAGAGGTGACCCAGGGAGGGACTATTACACCATTGTTGGGGCTGAGGTAAGATCACCGGAAATTACACTCTCCGACTTAAATTTGAAGGTATATAGGGGGCATATATTTTTTTAATTTAGTGGGGAGGGGGACCTTGACCTTGAATCTACCACTGCTCAAAACATTCTTATCCAAAATAGTCATAATCACGAAAAATGGGCATGTCATACCCAAGAAGGGCACAATCTGTTTTGAAAGGTGGGGTGGGGGAACATTTTGTGAGTCGACACCCACACAGACCCACCATGGTTGGGTCTGAGGTGTGAAAATTTGTGGAAATAGTACGTCTAGATGACCGAAAATGCATTTTTTGTAAACCTCATCATCATCACATCACCGTTACATACAATGCTGTAGCCAGGATCTTCAAACATGTGCGGGAAAATATCAATGTGGACCCACCTTACTCGTAAAATCAAATAATAATATGGACTCATTTTCTTAAAAGTGGACCCATTTTACGCAAAAATATGAAAAATCTGTACCCATTTTCTAAAAAATTGACCCATTTTACGCAAAGTAAGAGAAATCTGGACCCATTTTCAAAAACAGGACCTATTTTGTGCTAAAGAGCATAATTTAGACCTATTTTGGAAAATGTAGATCCATTCTTTGTGAACCCAATAGAAAAATTGTGTGGGACTGTCCAACTGTCGCAATAGCTGGCTACGGCATTGATTACATTATACTCAAAATGAAGTGGCAACAAATTTTTCATACTCAAAATAAAGCGGCAACAAATTTCTCATGATCTTTTATCAGGCATTTTCGGCAATCATAGCAGATCTTTAATGTGTGATGTACCATAGAAAATAAAGCTTATAAACATCATCGTCGTTTATCAGGGATCTACTCAATATACAGACAACTTAGACTTAACTATAGCTTATAATTCTGGTCAAGAAAGCACAATTTAAAACTAGCTTAGTAAGGTGTAACTATACTAATAATTGTGATGAACAAAGTACAACTTACTGTATTGCGTGCACTCATATTATTGTCCATTAACATTACACCAAACTGTGAGTCAAGCAACTGGTAGGTGATACGTAATACAGTACATGTGAAAAATCAAATAAAATGACTTGACAGCAAGAGTGCTGGTGGCAGATTGGGCATGATATCAGAGTGATAGTTTAGATTTTCGTGGGTTCGTAGAGAGAAACAAACAATAGGATGGCATTGATACGATAATCGTCTGTGAAATTCTGAATTTAAAGGAGGGGAAGTATTAACGTAAAGTCTGAATTTAAAGGAGGGGAAGTATTAACGTTGGAGAACTTGGAAGAATTTAAAGGAGGGGAAGTATTAACGTTGGAGAACTTGGAAGTTTTCCAAGAACTTGGAAGTTTTGCAATTTTATAAGATGGTGGAGTATATGAGGAGGGGAAGTATTAACAATTTCATAAGATGGTGCAGTATATGAGAGCGGTGTAGCGAGATGCGAGAACGAGACTGCAGAAGAAGCTGAACAGAGAGTAGTGGATGCTGACTGTGTGTGGCACATTTAGGCGCTGCAAGTCGGAAATCAACTAGGCGACAAAATAGGCCTTTTTCACGAATCGGTAGCATAGCACTTTCGTGTTGTTACTGTTCCAGGTACCGATAATATACACATTTCTCTTATTATAAAGTACAAGTTATGTTTTATAAAGAAGTATAGTAAATCGTGTTTTTAACACAGGAAACTCATGTTAGGATTATGACCGGTTGAGCCGCGGTCATTTCTATGGAACGCCAAGCGCGTCTCAGTGAGTGTAGTGCGTTAATTGCGGCGTATTTCAACTTATTCTTTCTTGGTACTGTTGTTTGGGATGTATTTCAGTTTATTTACTCAATTATTTCAATTTATTTAATAATC
Source organism: Anneissia japonica (assembly GCF_011630105.1). Taxonomy (NCBI): domain Eukaryota; kingdom Metazoa; phylum Echinodermata; class Crinoidea; order Comatulida; family Comatulidae; genus Anneissia; species Anneissia japonica. The sequence continues at coordinate 52,657 of NW_022749788.1, forward strand.
GGTTTTTGCACTAATTTATTAAATATTTTTGGGACGTATTTCAATTTATTTGTTCTTTCTATCGTTTTAATTTAAATTTTGTTAGTGTTTGCTCAGTCAGCTTGCCAGATAGTAAAAAAAAACTCCATACATTCTTATCATTTATTATATATGATGATATATAATAAATATAATTTAAATAATTTAACAAAATTGTACAAATAACGAATAAGTTAATTGAAATACGCTGCAAACCAAACGTAAAAAATAATCAAGTTATTACATTTTTAATCCGATTTCGCATGAATAATAAATAATAAATTTAAATGTGTTAGGCCTATGTTATTATACAGTATTTACTATGGTTTTGTAATTTATATACTTTTTATTTTTGTACTATTTGTTAAACTTATATATAATAAATAATTTAATTAAATAATTTAACAAAATAGTACAAATAACGAATAAGTTAATTGAAATACGCCGCAAACCAAGTAAAAAATAATCAAGTTATTACATTTTTAATACGATTTTGCATGACTATAAATAATAAATTTAAATATGTTAGGCCTATGTTGTTATACAGTATTTACTATGGTTTTATGATTTATATATTTTTATTTTTGTACTATTTGTTAAACTTATATATAATAAATAATTTAATTAAATAATTTAACAAAATAGTAAAAATAACGAATAAGTTAATTGAAATACGCCGCAAACCAAACGTAA
>NW_022749788.1:53442-56145 GCF_011630105.1 Anneissia japonica
AATGTAAACATAAAATTACATTTTTAATACGATTTTGCAATTATACAACTTCATATATTTTTATAAAAATGTAGTACATAAAATAATAAAAATTCTAATTTTCAATTACACAATTATACATCACGAAAGGCAATACGAGCAAGTCAACGACTGACAAGATTGTGGGATGAATATTTAGCTGATGACATCGGCAAGCCGACTACATTCACCGAGAGACGCACTACATTCACTGAAAGACGCGCTTGGCGTTCCATAGAAATTACCGGCGGCTCAACATGTCGGCGGCTCAACCGGTCATATCCCATATACTAACAATACATTAATACAAATATAATGCAATATAAATACTCATTTTGTTTTAATGTAGAATAAGTTCATCTCTGTTCGTGTGGTAGTACATATACCAAGGAGGATACAGTATATCTTGAGTGATGCTATGAAATGAAGACATGAAAGTCATGGTTAAATGCGTTTCTGCTGACACGTCAATGTCAACATATTACTTGCCAAGACACGACAGATAAACGGCCAACCAAACAAAAACAACAAACATCGATTTTTAACGGAATTTGAACAATATTATTGTTCTAAAATTTGGTTTCTATTAATTACTAAGCAGTTCTACTCCCATGTGGTAATATTTTTATAATTTTTTAGGGGCAGATCCAGTAGGGGCACAGCCCGCTGTTTTGCCACTAGATTTTAAAAATTTCAATGCATATTAATGCTACGTGCTACTCACTTATCTATTCTGAACCTAACGAAACGTTGTTCCCCCAGGTTTAAAAAATTCCGGATCCGCCCCTGTTTTTGCATCTGTGTGATTCTGTGTGGTGGCCTGTGGTCCCATGGTCTGTGTGGTATTTAGTAGGACAAATGGGTCCATTTCTAGCCAATCGGGCCCTAAGGAAAGTCTCATCTAAAGACCATGGAAACCCCAGTCTCAAATGTTAGCTAATGCTTAGTAATCGTTCTTTTTTGACTATTGTTTCTGTGTCTAATCTAGTATTCAAAACACTATTCTTCAAGTCCATATGAAAAGGTTAGGGCCTACCTTGGAGGATTTTACTTTGACTTTATCTTAAGTTCCCTTGACTGCAGAAGTCTTAATGTTAAAGGTGGAATGAATTTTCTTATGACTTTTAAATGTATAAAACTACGTAGGCCTATCCAAATTTATTTTTAACCACAATCCGTTCAAAATGTTCATGCAGCCAAGCTCATGATTTAATTGTAAACCTTCATTGTATTGTGCATCTAAAAATTTGAACAAACTTTTCAAATGAAACAAAAATTAACTTCAGTTGGGAGTAGATTTCCTATCTTTTTAAAGTTGCTTAGATCTCATGTTATTAAATTTGAAAAAGATATTGCCATGGAGAAGAATACATGTTTAATATAAGAAATATCAGTTTAATGCTAAGTAAGCCTTATTTTGTATTGTTAATAAATGTGTTAATAAGTGTTTAAGGAAATTTAAAAGAAGATTTTAATTTTTCTTGACGCAATGTTTCCGGAATGCCCTCTGGTGAGAATGTGCTAGTGTTGGCTGCGTATAGCGATTTCAGGGAGCAGATAAAGACAATCTGTATCTGTTGTTTGTAATGCGACTCATTCGGGAGGGGGACATGGTATATTGCTGAAGCTTTCCTATTAAATTTATCGCATCAAAATATTGTAATTATGATAATTAGTCCAAAATGAAAATTCATGTTACTTTGATGAGAGCAGATTAGCTCAGTCACTACACTGGTAATAGCCAATGTATGTGCGCTGAACCGTAGAAATTTATTTATTCTTTGGTTTTACTGGATTGCATTTTCAGTAGCATACAGTAGTACGCCTTTTCAAAATGGTCCAGTTACAAGGTACAGTAAAGTAAAAGTAATTAAACTTAAAGCAAGGTAAACAAATTTAGTGGGCCCCAGGTGGACAGGATACCCTTTAATCTTTCACACTGGATATAATATGATACATTATATGTCCTACAGTCGATGTCAGTGTATAAGAGACAGGCCATGGAGGAAATGCATAGGCCGCCTAGGCTAAGTCTAGAGCCACCTAGGGTAACTTACCATTGACATTGCTGGTAATCGGCGTATCTTCAGTCAACATTCCTTCGTTATTCTCGCAATCTAGATGTATATTTTCACTCGCATCTTCCTCCTCAAAATCAAATTGTACATCTGGTAGATCATTCATGTCAAATTCTTCATCTAATAAGTCGTAATCATCACTCAAACTTGCTTCGCAATCGATCGTCGTAGCCATGTTTCAAAAACTATCAAAACACTGCGACGCGACAATCAAAACAAACTTGACATCATAATACATCTGAGCGTGCGCAAATAAGTCTTGGCCGACAGCTTTTAACTACGCATGTGCAAGCTGGTTATCGGTCGTTACGTAACGTTGCGATAAAGTCGTAATTTCCTTAATTCTTATCAGAGCGGTGTGTCACTGTGTTTGTTTGATCTTAGCATAGAAGAAACTCCTTCTAATTTTCTTTCCTCCATGGTACAATACAACAAAGCTGGCTTAGATGCCTACGTTACGTAATCGTGTCCTTTTAATCCGAGCCGACTTTACCGTTAAGCAAGTTAATTTACCGTTATTCTAGTAAAGTTAGTTAAGTCACTTAACTTAAGTGACTTAATTCCTTTAACTAGCTATAATTGAGTGGTTCACGTCGAACTTTTAACT
>NW_022749788.1:56959-71613 GCF_011630105.1 Anneissia japonica
ATCCAGTAGGGGCACAGCCCGCTGTTTTGCCACTAGATTTTAAAAATTTCAATGCATATTAATGCTACGTGCTACTCACTTATCTATTCTGAACCTAACGTTGTTCCCCCCCGGTTTGAAAAATTCCGGATCCGCCCCTGTTTTTGCGTCCGTGTGGTTCTGTGTGGTGGCCTGTGGTCCCATGATCTGTGTGGTATTTAGTAGGACAATCGGGTCCATTTCTAGCCGATCGGGCCCTAAGAAAAGTCTCATCTAAATATCATGGAAACCCCAGTCTCAAATGTTAGCTAATGCTTAGTAATCGTTCTTTTTTTACTATTGTTTCTGTGTCTAATCTAGTATTCAAATCACTATTCTTCAAGTCCATATGAAAAGGTTAGTGCCTACCTTGGAGGATTTTACTTTGACTTTATCTTAAGTTCCCTTGGCTGCAGAAGTCTTAATGTTAAAGGTGGAATGAACAATTCTTATGACTTTTAAATGTGTAAAACTACGTAGGCCTATCCAAATTTATTTTTAACCACAATCCGTTCAAAATGTTCATGCAGCCAAACTCATCATGATTTAATTGTAAACCTTCATTGTATTGTGCATCTAAAAATTTAAACAAACTTTTCAAATGAAACAAAAATTAACTTCAGTTGGGAGTAGATTTCCTATTCTTTTTAAAGTTGCTTAGATCTCATGTTATTAAATTTCAAAGAAATATTGCCATGGAGAAGAATACATGTTTAATATAAGAAATATCAGTTTAATGCCAAGTAAGCCTTATTTTGTATTGTTAATAAATGTGTTAATAAGTGTTTAAAGAAATTTAAAAGAACATGGAATTAATTTTAGCAATACCATGAGAATTTTTTTTAGATTTATCTCTTTACTTAACGAATAGATGAATATCATGTCATCTGGTTTTAAGATCGCAGTGCTGGTGTCAGAACTTTCTTGTCAAGGAGGCTAAGGTCCCTGACAAGGTGGTCCAAACTCCCTGACACGTGGTCAAAGTTTATTTGTTAGACATGTTCCTGGCCCAGTTCTGATTGGTCAGTTTTTAAGTTTGACACTCCAGAAAGGTGCATTAAATATTGTTAAATTTATCCTGTTACAGTGTTCTTCAAAGCCTACCAAATACTTTGCATGGATGCATTATAAAGTCATTGCAGACTGCCTTGACCAATCACATTGCCTCCTGTGACCAAAGTGACCAATCATCATGCAGAGTCAGGATAGATACTTTGCAGTCATTGATGGAGAACTTCAGTCTTGGAGAAGCCGCTCTGAAGGCAACTCTTCATCCAGGTAAAATTTTACAAGCAGTAGACTAATAATCCAAGAAAACTACTTAAGGAATAAAAGGTCTGTCCAGACTGTCAAATTTTATTTGACAACAACATGTGACATTCCTAAATTTAGTCATGATGACATCACATCATGACCATATATAGGCACATCATGACTATATACAGTTTTTGGTTTGGGAAATGAGATAATATGGAGAGAGCTTTAAAATTGGGTGAATCACATGCAGTTCCTGATAATTTAGATACTGTAAGTCTCTCCAAGGAATATTCCTCTGGGTGGTTTCTGACATCTGTTTGGTCAATTCATTTTTTGTCATTTTTTTTTACAAACGCCATCATGTATGGAATTCCAGAGAATGTATTGTGTTCTTGATTTTAGTGAATTTTTTTTCTGTTTTCAGTCATTGCTATACTGGAAGATGTTCTTCACTCCATTGTTGCAAGAATAAGGTATACTTATGGGATGAGTTGTACTTGAGTTGTGGGTTTTAGTGAGAGTATATGGTGGGCACTCACTGCATCGTACAACAGTTGTATGAAAATCGTTCAATGAATCCAACTTCGCTCCCTGTGAGCGCTAGATAATGCGATGCTGTCTGCTGATTACCAGTGACAGTCTAAACCTATCATCGTTAAATACGATCTTTTGCGTGTGTTGTGTCATTGCAGTCTTTATGGAATCGTGTCGGCCGATGACCGTAGGCGGCAGAGAGTGCCCGGCTTTAGTGAGTAGGTCGTCATTCAGTTATATTTTGCATCCTGTCAATCAAAATTTATGTTCACATTTTTTTATGCTTACCAGAGATAATATTGAAAAGACTGCTGTTGGACAGAGTGAAATGATGCATCATTGCCTAGCAACAGTGAAAACTGCAAGAGTTTTAGTCCGTAAATGTTATTCAGAGTTACATGATGAAGTAACCAACATCGACAGCAAGATGAGGAGCCGCATCCAAAACATAAGAAATGATGCCTGTCATATTTTAAAAGATGGTAATTAACCTCATTATTTTAACATATTTAATTCATTTTACTGTCATCCTACACCAAGTGTGTGCCCATTTTAAGTTGGTAATAGTAATTGTGCACATAACTAAGCTTCATTATAAGAAGTGTTGAGTAAAGAGTACACTCTTATTGTTTAGAGCTTACCAACGTTATCACCCACCTACCTTTAAGATGTCTACCACCCAGTCTTAGATTGCTACAACTACAAGCCTGCCTTTGATATTCTCACTAAAGATGTATGTTATTTTTGTGAGTTATAAGATGTTCTTTTTTTAGGTCTATTTTTTGCCGATTGTCAAAATGCAGCCGGTATGATACTTATTCAGAACATGCTACTACTGTCTGATCAAGAGTTGCCTGCAAAAGAAATTGCCGATGAGCTTTGTATTGAGTTTCACCATCTTCCCCCACTGTCCAAGCTGTTCATTTGCCAAGGTGTATTGGCAACTGTACTGAAAGATCAGTTGACAAGGCATCTTGTGGGTGATGATTCTCTTTTGGAAATGATGTTTCAACAGATCTGGTGTCTAGTGAGTGTGTGAGTTTGCCTCTGATAATAAATTTATTCATATAATTATATATTATGCAGCATTGCACTAAATTTTTATGATGAACCATTCCTTAGTTTTTACATAATACTGCTGGCAAAGAGACAACAGACAAATAGGGGAATACATTTAACCTCCTTGGTAGAGGTAAAAATCAGATACATTTGGATATCGGATTTGTGAAATGATTTTTTATCAACCTCAGATTAATGGAATCGTTTTCTGCTCTCTCTGTACTTAGAGCCGCCACTGGTTATACTATATAGCTGAAGTGCAACACTGTATAGCAAAGGTCCCAAGTTGAAAGAAGTCAATTCTGGGAGATCTACTGTGGCTGATCCAGGAATTTGAAATAAGGGGGTGGGGGGGGGGACTTTTACAGATGTAGGGTAGGCCTACCTCCTGAGCCCCACCATGATTATAGTACCTCTAGATTGCCACAAATGACACTCTCTTTGTTAAATTTTATATATTACACACAGTGATCCATCGACAGTGACTTCCATGAAACAATTGATAATAAAATATTTAAAACTGTAAATATTATGAATTTGCGAAAAATGGGTAATTTCTGGTAGAATCTTGCTTGTTTTGCGGGAGTGCGGAAGGTCATCCCGATTTCCGGGAGACTGCCGCGAGTTTCAGGAGACTTGGCACCCCTGGTATAGTAAGGCCTGCATGGAGAATATATCCTTCGCACAAGAATTTGGCCCAGAAATCCATCCACGCATTTCAGAAAATAAGGGCCAATATCCACGCAGAATAGGAGATTAATTACCCAACAGATTGGCCAGAACCTTTCATCACAACATGTTGAACTAAAAAAAATGAATACATATATTTCAAATTTGTTTCCCATTTTTTGGTATAACATTTCCTAATACAGGTTCCCCTATTTATAACTACAGGAATATGCGAGATAGGTAACATGCATGGAAAGAACCACGCTAGTATTATTTTAATAAGTGCCGCTCTTGAATAAGCGCAGCACTGAAGCCTAAAAAAATATTATAAGCCCTGCGCCGCTTATTCAAGGATTTACAGTAATTTGACATTCCAATTGGACAGATTGAGTAAATGTGCTTATTCAACTGGTTTATTTGTATTATTTTTATTTCGACTGGTTTGTAAAATAGACTTTGTTGACAACGAAAATTAATGTAACCAGAGTTGGATAATCAGCATTAAGTTATCCACGTGACCAGAACAAACATGGCCAATTGGTCAGTTTAGCAACAACATTTGTGTTAATAGAATTTAGATTAAATTTCAGAAAATAAAAATTATAATATTTACCCACATGAAGTCAAAAAATAATTGTAGGCTAACAGAATTAAAAAACTGGATGAAAAACATTTTTTTTTATGGAAAACCCATACTGCCCACAAGTCAAGCAATCTTGATTAAGCAGCGTATATTGCGTATTAACTATGCAGTCATTTTGTTTTGTCAAGTATTTACAAGTTTTCTATTCGACTGGTCGTCTTCGTTAAGTGGATTTTACCACTGGCGCAGGTGGGCATGGTTTAACGAAAAACGACCAATCGAATACAGCCATTGATATGATTGTGATATATACTGTATTGAATAAGAGCTATCTTGTTTTAAGGTACCAGACAGGACAAGGTCGTGTCCGAAAATTCCTGATCCTATGACAAAGATTTTGAGCAAAGATAGTTCTACAGTAGTATTGTAAGTATAAATCATTTATTGTAAACCACCTAAGAATACAAGCCTCTTTCACAGTGTAAAGGAAACCTTTTATTATATATACTGTATTTATTAGAGTAAAGAATTTCATATTGTCGAAAGTATTTCATATTGGAAAGGTAAAGGTAAAAGAAGAACCTGTAACTTTTATTGTCATTACGCCAAATTTTATACAGCCATTGAGAGGCACTTAGCATGTTTGCATCCTTCTGCAATGACATTGGCTGAAATAACCAGTGTATCAAGGTATTGCCCTTCACGAGCCAGATGTGTACGCTGGACATCAATTTTTAAGTCATTATCGAAGTTGTGGAAGGTCTTGAACCATCACCGATTATAATGCTGAAGTTAGCAGCACCACTACCTTATTGCTCAGCCGCTGGACCCTATAAACGAAGCCATCAGTCGTTTCAATTGCACTTGTCTTCGTTAAATGTCTGTGTAAACAAATTCAGCCTGGTTTACATAGGGTGAGCGATTCTATAGAAAGCAAGCTTTAGATGCTTTACTGTAGAGAGCGTTGCCATACGCATTTTAATTTAACAGTTATGTAAAAACATCATATAAAAATTGGGATATATATAATCATATACACCGTAATTGTTTAAACATATGTCTTGACAATTTGACATTTTTATTTATCTGTTTTTCTCTCACCCAGTATGACTTACACGAGCATGTGCCTCCACTTGATCATTCCAACCTCTCTACAATTCAAAGTGTGTTTGATTATCGTTGTTTGGTGTCCGGAGGCGACAGGGTGTATATTATGGGAGTGGGAGTAAGTATGAATTTTAGCGAAAGTGTGGCTCTTACATGCTTAGTACTTTCGATGTATGCGTGTGTATATAGCCTTCATTGAAATTTTTATAGCGCATAAAGGGAATATGAGGCCTGTCATCCACAAACCAGCGTACTATCACTATATGTTGAACTGAGAAGAATGGGGCAGTATTGTATGCTTTTGTACGGAGAAGCCATAATTACTTTTGCTCATAACTTTGACAATAGTAAGTTGTTTCCAGTAAATATCCCATCATTTTAAAGCTTATAATGAGGAGAATAAAAATATATTAAAAAATCGCTTTCATTTTTTTTTTTTTGTTCACTGATGATGGTTATGCGAAGGCAAGCCTCATATATATTAGAATTCTACCCAAAAGTAATCCTGGAACAGAGAAACTTGAGGCCTGTCTCTTATACACATCTAGATGTGTATAAGAGACAGTCGTACAACAGTTGTATGAAAATCGTTCAATGAATCCAACTTCGCTCCCTGTTCTCTAGAGAAAAACTTATGGCCATGATGTGATGTCATCATACCATATTTAGGCATGTTACGTCTTTGGGTTGGCAAGCTTGATATACTGCATCTGATTCATTTCTCCGTTTTATTTTTATCTCAGCGGTCACACGTCTTTAAATGTGATGGCAAATTCAATAATAAATGGACCAAGTTTGAGAATTGCAACCTGAAATTACCGGGGGATACGTTATTCGAAGCAGAGGTGGTGCAGGAACTTAAAGGAGAGGTAGGTATTATGCCGCAGTCGAATGTGTTTTAAAGAACCAAAAGTTGAAAACAGGTTGAGTGGTTAGGAGAGTGTTTTCCAAACTTTTGATCCCAGGTTGAAATCCCATGATGTCTTTTTGGTGGAGTGAGTGCAGTATCTAGGCTTATAGGTATTACCACTCCAGGCTAAAATTGTTCTTGATAATTGCCCAATAAATATTAATTTAATATGGAAATATATACAATATATAAATTATCACTTTATTGCATCAAAAACTCAAAGAAAACAAAAAAACATGTGCTTATTATTACCTAGGACTTGTTCCTTATAAAGGGAACATGCAAGGCTGAGCCAAACAACCCAAAAAAAATCACACGAGCAAAATATCATTATTCATTTAAGTTCCAAAACAGAAACTAAAGAATTCAATAAAAATAATTGTCAAATTTGATGTTGATAAGAGGAATTCTTAAAATTATTTACAATTATAATTACAAAACATTTTTTTATCAATTTTGTTTTACTAGGTACTTTATTTCTTTTTATTGTATTAAAAAATCAATGTTTGATAATCTCCATTTAGGTTTAGTCAGTGGAGGGGGGGCGGGGGAGGCTCGACGGAGCATGGAATCATTTTCTTTTTGTGTTTCACAACAAAAAAAAAAGACCAACCAGTGACTTTGTTCATCTTTCACTGAGCAGACTACAGAACAAAATACAGTGGTCCCAGGTTCTATGAAATCCCTTCTGGGAGATCTGTTTAAATGAGCTTAACATTTTCAATTTTATTTTGCTGTTCATGGTGATACCCATCAGCACTGACTTCCATGAGACAATTGATAATAAAGTGGTAAAAGCATGCAAATATTATGAATTTGCAGGAGATTGGTTATTTTTCTGGAGATTCCTGCTTGCTTGCAGGAGTGTGGGAGGCCGTCCCGCTTCCCGGGAGTCTTCCGCGACTTCAGGGAGACATGGGACCCTTGAAATCATGAAATTTGCATTCTTGACAAACCACTGCTGTGCATTATGTAAATGGTCTGCAACAGAATATTTTTGTAGTAGTCATGTGCTTCTGCCTGTTCTGTTTTACTTAACTGCAGTGTTTGATCTAATTCCATCCGGGCACATTGGAATAAGAGATTATTGGAATGTAGGTAACCATTGTAAATTACCTGATTTTTCTCTGCTTGCATAGTACCAAAATAACACACTAAATTTTAGTAGCATAGTAACCTTCTTTTCCCTCCACTTGATTCTTCATTATTATTCTAAGGGCTCTGGTCAGAGACGTATTACAGCTATACATATCATTGACTGCATGTGGCTAGCTGGTCAGGACGTTAGACAAAAACACTTTACAGAAAGGTAAGAAAATAGAGATAATTTTATTTATAGACAAAAACACAAGAGGACTCACCCATGTTAAATATTTGTATTTAGTCAGATAGTTCTGAGGACCTATCTATCCAATTTTGTTGTAGTTATTAACAACACAGAATTTTGTGGTATGGAGCAATGATGGTGCCATGTGCCAACAGTGGGGGGGGGGGGCAGCAGGGAAGGCATTTCCACCATCGGACAGGCCTGGACCCTCCCTGCCATCTGATACCACGACGAGGTCTGTGAATAAAAAATTTGAAGAAATTACATCCAAGTAATGTTGCCAATTTCTCTAATATTGTATACCGAAAAGCACAATTTTTGACCATACTAAGCCATAAAAACTTTTTTATCCCGGGACTTGGACCAAGGTATTAGTTGGTTTAATTGATGGATAGTTGGTTAATGGTTAGTTAAATAATTGGTTTTGTTGCTTTGGTTTTAGTTGGTTTAATGGAGAGTTGGTTGATTGGTTGGTTTATTGATAGTTGATCGACTGGTTCTGTTTTCTGTTTTAGTTGGTTTAATGGTTTGTTGGATGCTTGATTGGTAAATGTATTGGTTGTCAATTGACTTTGCAACATTCCCTGACAATACTGCTAACAAAATGTTTTTTTTTTTTTGTTTTTTTTTACAGAATTGGGAAAGCTGAGTTGTTTGTTCGCAGCATATCCAGGCCGAGCCGGCAAGATCTCACTCCCATCCGAGTGAAAGAAGTATTCCGACTTGAGCAAGCAGAAAAGATATTTGAAAGGTTGATATATTTTTATTATTATTATGAAATTATTTATGTAAGTGTTAAATTTTTTATTTATAATTTTTATGAATATTTGTTATTTATAATCATTCTTATTATTTATGTTTTATTACTGTTATTGCTTTTTTTCAGCTAGACTACTATTATTTTATTCAATGTAATATTTTTCAGATAGATATTTTAGGATATCTTTGTCTTATTATTCAATATTTATTAACAATTTAACAATATTTGTTATTATCTAACCAATATTAGGCTAGAGATGCGGGCAGTGAAGGGTTCGCGAAAGCCAAGGCTGTGTTTTCGCTCCAACCAGAACAGTCATTTTTTACCCTGTGGACTTCACTTTGTTAAAATTACAAATGGTGAGATTTCATCTAATTAAGCTACTTTCTCTCATGTCTGATAATAAATATTTGAGAAAAATGTATGTCCCTATTGGGATTTGAACCCAAGAACTTCCGATTACTGTTTAGATACTCTACTAACTGAGCTATGATGCCTAGTGGTATACTACACCCATTGATCTTCCCATTAGGACCAATTTTTTCTGAAGGTATTATGTAATACCAATTTTTATCTCTTTAACAGTTTTACAGTATTTGTAATTAACAGCAATGTTTGTTTTTACTAAGTTTAATATTGATTTTATAATTTGGGTGGCATTTATTATTATTTCTTTCTTTTCTAATAAAATGAAAAACCATTTATAGTCTTTTATATTGTACTGTGTTTTTAGGTTATCTTAATACGTAATGAATAATAAATAGGAAAATAAATGGGAAAATATTTTCTCAAATATTTATTATCATCTTTTAACTATCACTGTGGAGGTGTATCTCCATACCAAAGCTACTATGTCTGAGTGAGTCAATAAAATGTCACTAAAATATGAAGTTAAATTCAAAGTGTAGACCTCAGAGAGAGCAGCTAGCTCATTCGGCTAAACTGTTGGTAGCCACTGTGTGTGCGCTGAACCGTGGAGATCTGTTTGTTACCTGTTCAATTCCCATCCCTGCTGTTCTTGTGTTTCATTTGAAGGACTGAAATGTAAGTTTCAAAAGCGCACCATTTTACCGATGAGACGTTTAAGCTGTTGGTCCTGCGTGCATTATGGCTCGTGTGCATGTTGAAGAATGCAGTACATTGTTCGGAAAAGAGTCGGGGATTGGCTCCCGGTGTATTGCCCAATCACTGGACCCCACTGGACATAAGTCTCCTTCTAGACTTTCGTGGGCTATCCTTGGTGTTTACACCAAATACATATAATCCAATCGAACCTCATTTGTTATAAGAGATGTCTGAATATGATTATGTATGAGCCAAAATTTATCCTATTAATTTCTATTTAAAATCTTATATTCTATTTTTGTTTTTTTATCTCAGAACCTTGGACTATGAATTTTAGCCGGTCACAAAAACGAAAGTATTTCTTCAACTTGGTTACAAACGAGTCATTGTTTGAATGCCCGTCAGATTCAATAGCATCGTTTAGGTAAGATATTCACGGTGATATTTTAAATTCTTTAATTTGTATCTCTCCCAACATTGACTGAATCGTTGCTTTTTGGGCATCTATCTATCCATCTTTTCAGATTATTTGCTAATGTGGAATGCCAGTGATTTTTCCCTTCTATCCCATTTACATTTATCTTTCCATCTCTTTTTCGTATGCACCAGTATTGTCACTTTCCAACAAATTTACCAAATTCCATTTGCAAAGATAGTAAACTATTAAGTAATTCCACATATTATTTTCCATTAAAAAACTTGTTGTCTATGGCAACGTGGCAGATGACCACAGCTTTACACCAGATTTAAGTTTATATACATTTACACAAATATTTAAAACTACTTTTTTTTTCATTTGCATACAGAGATTGCCACAAAACAAGACTGTTATGGAAATGGGAGGATGGAGTAGTCGTACATGATGTCCAGAGCAATAGGGACGAACACAAGCTATCTAAGGATGACATATTAAACTTTGTGCAACGGAAAATACCAAGATGAAACTACGTAAACTATCAATGGGCTTAAAAATTAGTCAGAGGGCATAAAATTTGGTTGGAGTTCTTAAGTGAATTTTCGATTTGAAACTGAGGGCTGTGTGCAAACTCTGACATTTCCAGTGTGCTCGCAAAAACCTTCATGCACTGCTTTTTCACCGCTTTATGCTCAGCTTTTAACATCATTATTTTTAGTAATGATAGGCATTGAGCCGTAACAGCAATGGGTTTCTAGCCAAAGATAGTAAGCGGGACACACACATTTATTGTTTTTAATGTATTTTCGCGAGCTGCAAGAAAGTTGCCATCAGGTCTTATGTTGCCTGCAAGCCACATGTTGCCCTCTTGACATAAGCTCTTTGTTTTAATTGTATTATTACCTTTGCTTTCATGCAGATAACTTTATGGAATATCATTTTAAATGATAGAAGTTTTTATGATTCAAATCAGTTCAGTATCGGTATTTATATTTACATTATCTCATGTAATGATGAATGATTGTAATAAAAATAATTAGAATAATTATGGTAATGGATTGGTGGGTGGGGGTGGTGCTAGGCTTCCCTGACGGGAGGGTGTGTGAACCCATTGTCGGGGGCTTGGACTCCCTTGTCAGGGAGCTTAACCCTTCGTCGAAGAATTCCTGGCGCCGCCTCTGCAATCAATATGTTGTGTATTGTTGAGGGATTATAACTAACAATCAATCACTCAATCAATAAGCCAATTCGTAGTTTGAACTGTACATGCTCGTATCTAGGGGTGGATTTGGGGTCAAATTTCCTGGGGAGGGGGAGTCAGGATTATGAGGGCCGGAAATGAGACTTTTATATTAAATTTGTATAGTAAAATTCACCACATCACCATTGTAGTCAAAATGAAGTGAACTTTTATCAGCAGTTTTTGGAAACCATAGAGATTTCATTAATGTGTGATGTGCCATAGAAAATAAAACTAATAGAAAAATTGTTTGATGTATTCACTTTACCTACTTCAAAGCCATGAGTCCACATTCACCTCAGTGGGGCTGAAGTGCAAAAATTTGGGGAAATAGTACCTCTAGATGGCTGGAAATGACATTCTTATACTGTATAGGAAAATTCATCATCACATCACCAATATAGTCAAAATGAAGCGCATTATAGGCAATGGCGTATCTAGTCTTTGAATGGGGATGCTGGCGCCAGTAATTTTTGGAGGGCCGTGCGCATCCCTCCTAGATACGCCACTGATTATAGGTAATTCAGACGATTGTGGGCTAGAGATACCGGTATCTTACTTTAAGATAAGATGTACAGTATTCTGGTTGTACAGCGCTCCTTTAAAACCTGGGTCATTGATACATCTTTTGAATTTGTATTGCTGTCGAACACCCTTTTGAAAACATGTTGGGGATGTGTCATATTTCTCCCCCCCCCCCCTTATAATCTGCGTCCAAGGGCACCCGGGTCCTGAAAGGGTAGGTCTGAAATTTGTTTTTGCTAGGCAACTCAAAGGGGAGTCACGACCTCTCACGCCCCTCAGATCCGCCAATGGTATCCAAAGTTAATCAACATGAACCTATGTTGTGTGCATTGTGTGTATGCTGTCTCTTATACACATCTAGATGTGTATAAGAGACAGCATGACGTCCTAGATGGCTGGAAATGACATTCTTATACTGTATAGGAAAATTCATCATCACATCACCATTATAGTCAAAAGGAAGCGCATTATAGGCAATGGCGTATCTAGTCTTTGAATGGGGATGCTGGTGCCAGTAATTTTTGGAGGGGCGTGCGCATCCCTCCTAGATACGCCACTGATTATAGGTAATTCAGACGATTGTGGGCTAGAGATACCGGTATCTTACTTTAAGATAAGATGTACAGTATTCTGATTGTACAGCGCTCCTTTAAAACCTGGGTCATTGATACATCTTTTGAATTTGTATTGCTGTCGAACCCCCTTTTTAAAACATGTTGGGGATGTGTCATATTTCTCTCCCCCCCCCCCTTTATAATCTGCGCCCATGGGCACACGGGTCCTGAAAGGGTAGGTCTGAAATTTGTTTTTGCTAGGCAGCTCAAAGGGGGGGGGGGTGTCACGACCTCTCACGCCCCTCAAATCCGCCAATGGTATCCAAAGTTAATCAACATGAACCTATGTTGTGTGTATGCGTATGTCGACTGACCATGATACGGGCATGCGCAGTACAAACTACCAGTTTATCAATAAATCAAGAAACCTATCAATCAACATGTTGGGTGATTTGAACCATCAACCAGTAAATCAATCAAACCATCAATCATCATAATGGGCGGGGAAAAACTGTCAGTGTCAGGCAATGGGATTGCGTGTGGCAGGCGGCCTTAGCGGTATAGCAGTCAGTCAGGCTAGAGTGGCAGTGATCTTAAGTCCGACTACTATAAATGGCATTTATGTTGTATACAGCAACATGTGCTGCACTGAATTTGTATTCCAAGTACCTTTCCACTAAGCCCGCTCCTTGGATATTGTTGCTAAGGTCCCAAAACAAGATGTGTAGAAGCAACTGACACGTGCGTTTTTGGGACAGCACTGTCTTTGTTAGGACATGCGCGTGTTCCTGAAACTGTTCTGATTGGTCAGTTGTTAAGTTTGATTGACACTCCGGAAAGGTTCACTGGTTCTGTTGATTGCTGTGTTGGTTGTCACTCATTCATTTATGGAATATGTAGACTGAATGGATGCAAGAGTTTGAAAGTCAATTAAACCCATTCTTTTTCTAAATATATTTTGACAAATAATTTCTTTGATTGTATTCAGTAAACGTGGGAAGTAAATAGACAAACATTATTAAAATCGGTGAAGATGAGAAATCTGTGTGAAAAAATGTCCCCAACCGGGATTCTAACCCAGACTTTTTAGCCAACTGGGGTACTGGGAGCATCTGGAAGATGGTTAAGAAGAGGGCGCATCATATTAATCTCTGTTTCAAATGATACTAGTGTTGTATCGGCACATCATAAGTGTGAAATCAATTGACTCTAATGACCATCTGATTCCAACTTCCTACCATACTAAGCTTTTGGACATCAAATTTTTCATGACATATTTTAATCATCCTAAACAATTTTAGTTCAAGTATTACTGTGGCCTCGTGTTTGACATACTACACAGCTAACAACAAGTAATGACGACCGAATAAATGCTGAAACTGAACTTTTGTATCTGAGTAGGCCTATGTATTTATTCTTTCTTTCCGCAGCACATTTCGGGTCGCTCACTCGATCATCGTTATGGGAGGAAAATCCCATATTTTAAAAATTATTATAAACATATAAAACACATTACAATTGATAAAAAACATTTAGAAAACTCCCTAAGGTAACATTCTTAAAATAAATGACAAGGTGGGGGACTAAACCTAAACAGATTAAAAGGGAAGACAGAGGAAAAGAAAGAGAAAAATTACAGACAAGGAGAGAAGACAAGTATATAAAATTATTGCGAATATAAAAATAATAAATTGCATTTGAAAATCATTTGATGAATAATATATATACACCATTTAATAAAACGTATATACCTATTTCAAAATGAAATCTAACTAAAATTCCTTAATTTGCCAACAATTACGTTAATTTGCATATTTTGTTTTTGTTTATTTACCAACTTGAACAACAAAAAATTCTCGATATAATTCTCGATATAAAAAGACGCTGGTGGCACTCTCCGAAAGTTTCTAACACTAGGAAAAATGATAAATTAGAGGCTTGCGGCAAGTATATATTTAAAAAAAATGTATATAATATATATTATATATATTTTCGACAACCTATACTAATTATGTACACAGTCTATGCATTTGTTTGGTGTGTTCAATATCATTTATCGTACCATTCACCTCCAAGTCTGTTCATCTTAGTATCAAACACATATTATGTGCATATTTTAGTCACTGGTACGATTGGATAGGCGTGTAGGGTCGAAGAACACAAAACATACCGATATTCCAATCACCAATTATATGTTATTAATCGTACTCTAAAATACCAAATAGTAAAATATAGATATATTCCGTATTAAGTAATTTAGCTAAATACACATTTATTAATCAATTCAAAAAAGGAATTTAATTTTTCAATATATTCTTAACCATGAAAGACAACACCACCCCATCATCCTGCTTCATGTGGTTAATAACGGCGGCTTAGGATTAACGAAAACAGCAACGCTGCACAAAGGCCCACTGCTGCTGCGTACGCGTAAGTATGGCTCGCAGGAGGTCGATTTCCTTCAAAAACTTGTTCAATTTCATCTGCATTGTAGCGAAATCTGCAAAGTGGACAGGTTGTGTGTGTTTCAAACCACTTCATCAAACAGTCTTTATGTATGTATCCACCACATCTGCGACATCTGCAGCATAGGCGTTCTCCCAAGCGTTCGAAGTCGATAACGCATGTGTC
>NW_022749788.1:75722-77327 GCF_011630105.1 Anneissia japonica
CTTACAGGCCTGTCTTTTGTAAGAAAAAGGTTCAACTTCTAGACATATATTTCGCATTAAGGTGCATATTTGGACCATCTGTATTTTCTGATAGCAAAAGGTGCAACAATGTACCTTTTTATCGTTTAGTTTAACTCTGCACCCTCTCTGCACCTTTGTATGATGAAAAGGTACAACTTTGTACCATTTTCTATCTTTGCACCTTTTGATGCACCTTTATTTTTAAGTGTGTATATTATAATATAGAGCTGTAAATAAATTCAATTCAGTATCTAAATATAGTTGTTATTGCAGTGGGAATCCCTGCATTCTTTGGTCATAAAATCTTTCAAATGATCAGCCTACTGTACAAACTGTAATTCAGTGTTGGACAAAAACATAACACACAGCTCAATGACTTTAGATACAATTAGGAACTACAATAGATCTATCTAAGTAAGCATATACAGATAAAAGTTTTTGACCAAGATTAGGCCTATTTCAAAAGGAATGACACTATGTACCTGTTGGTACCGTACTACTTTACAATGTCAAATGGTATTTCCAGTGGAAAAGATGAATTATAAGGTTAATCTTAATAATAACACAGATGCCTCTATACACAAACGACATGGCTTTCATAAGCCACTTCTGCACTTTCTTATTGGTCAGTTGTTAAGTGCCTACTATGAAAATTCCCGGTGCATTTGAACGTGTTAGTGTAGACGTGCTTGGGCCATTGCTAGTTTCACTGACCACTGTACAAGGTGGTCTATATTAGTTCCGTTAAAGGAAACTGGGGCGTACTGTTGCCAGGGCATTATTTAAAAAGTAATTTGTGTACATGGGTGCCCCGAAACACACTTTAAGTGACTTTGGAAGCTTATTCAATAGTCTATACTACTAGTACTACAATACTGTATTTAGTCGGTGGATTTTCCAACCTTAATCCAATGAACAAATTATCTTACTGCTTAACATAACTGGAGGAACATGGAGGAATGAGTTGCTGTGTTTTGCTCAATGCTATGCTGTGTGATTACATACAGGGCCCACTCTGCGAACTACACTTGAAATTATGGACATGCATGACGTCAACATAGTAAGCCACGCCCCCTCGGCTGAACCCTTTGTGTTTAGCAACTAACAATATGTAGTTGGTTTCATGCTCATCAATCAGTGGAGCAGTGGTGGCGCCAGTGAAGGGGACAGGGCCTCTGTCGTCCGACGCCGCAACGAGGTCGTTTGATCAAAAATTTTTAAAATAATAATTTGCCTACCCAACGTTATTTTGATTGCCAATCCCTAATACTGTGGTCTTTAGTCCATATAGGCCTATCCTATACTTGCCACTCCCGTGAACCTTTGTTATTCCGAGAACCCGGGACCGAGGCTCCAGTCGGCTCCTTACAGGGACGTAGCCAGGATTTTGAGCCGTTATGCGAGGTACGCAGGATCCCATAGGGGTCCAGGCCCCCTGGAAAGTAGCGCGATGTGAAAGTTTTTAGGGCTGTTCTGAGATGATAAAGTGAAAATTGCAATAAACGCATCATAAATAATATTACTAAGCCTAACAATAATATAAAACTCAACAGTGGTGGATCCAGGAATTCAATAGAGGTGACC
>NW_022749788.1:77333-98260 GCF_011630105.1 Anneissia japonica
GGGGGGGGGGGGGGGGGGGGGGGGGGGGCATATATATTTTTTTTTTAGCCAGGATCTTCAAACATGTGCGGGAAAATATCAATGTGGACCCACCTTACTCGTAAAATCAAATAATAATATGGACTCATTTTCTTAAAAGTGGACCCATTTTATGCAAAAATATGAAAATCTGTACCCATTTTCTTAAAAATTGACCCATTTTACGCAAAGTAAGAGAAATCTGGAGCCATTTTCAAAAACAGGACCTATTTTGTGCTAAACAGCATAATTTAGACCTATTTTGGAAAATGTAGACCCATTCTTTGTGAACCCAATAGAACAATTGTGTGGGACTGTCCAACTGTATTAATAGCTGGCTACGGCATTGATTACATTATACTCAAAATGAAGGGGTAACTTTTCATACTCAAAATGAAGCGGCAACACATTTCTCATGATCTTTTATCAGGGATTTTCGGCAATCATAGAGAGATCTTTAATGTGTGATGTACCATAGAAAATAAAGCTTATAAAGATCATCGTCGTTTATGAGGGATCTACTCAATATTCAAACAACTTAGACCTAACCTATACTATACTAATAATTGTGGTCAAGAAAGGACAATTTAAGACTATAGCTTATAAAATTTAACTATACTAATAATTGTGATGAAGAAAGTAAAACTTACCGTTTGGTCTTTAGTAGGATTGCGCGGACTCATACTATCGTCGAACAAGCAAGTGGTAGGCGGTAAGTAATATAGTAAATGTACAAAAATGATAGCTTAGTAAGGTGTAACTATACTAATAATTGTGGCCAAGAAAGGACATTTTAAGACTATCGGTTATAAAATTTAACTATACTAATAATTGTGATGAAGAAAGTAAAACTTACCGTTTGGCCTTTAGGAGAATTGCGCAGACTCACTATTGTTGAACAAGCAAGTGGTAGGAGATAAGTAATACAGTAAATGTACAAGATGCAAGATGCAAAACGGTGAAAAGGTAATGAGGGTTTTGCTTGGGTTTGTGGCTTCGTTTGGCTTCGGTGATTTCTCTGTCGATTGCGCTTGGCTTCGGTGATTTCTCGATTGTAGACTGGCCAATGATCGTAAGGGGTTGAGGTTGCGTTTGGCTTCGGTGATTTCTCTGTCGATTGCGCTTGGCTTCGGTGATTTCTCGATTGTAGACTGGCCAATGATCGTAAGGGGTTGAGGTTGCGGCGATGACGATTGGGCAATGAAGTTTGGGTTGTAAATTCATGGTGTCATAATAATAATAATAATATAATAATAATTTATTAGGAACTACACTTTTCAATCAGTGGCACACTTCTCAATCAAGGTGCGTCCAAAACAAAATGTACAGTAAAGTTCACAAAAAAGACTTATGCTAAGAAAACGACAATTCAAAATTTCAAAAAGGACATTAAGGAAAAGCAATTAAATTAAAAGCAATCCTAAAACTTAACAAATTTAAGGCAAAATGAAGTGATGCAAACAATCACATGAACAATTATACAAACGTACATGAAATACATACCCAGTCACATGACTGTACCGTACTCACAATTATAAACATAAAGACATACAGTATATACTGAACTCTATACTACACCACTTATCACACAAGAAGCAAACATATCAGGCGAGATAACACATAAGCATATAAAAGTAAATCAAAAATCATAAAGTAATACAGGACTAAAATCAAAAACGTTCGTTTTCTTTTTTTTTTATCTCATTTGTCTTTTTCCATCTTTTTTTATCTCATTTGTCTTTTTCCATGCCCTTGTAGCATACCTTTTACAAAATTTGTCAAAAAATAAAAATGGGCAGAGTGGAGAATATGAGGGCGGACTAGGAAGGAAGAGGCGGACTAGGAAGGAAGAGGTAAGGAGACGAAAACGAGGCTGGAGAAGAAGCTCAGTAGAGAGTGGACGCCATAGAGGTATAATAAGAATACTAGAGCGCTAACCGCAATGTATTCGATGTTCGAAATACGCAGAACTGTGTGTGTACCATCTAAGATGGCTACCATAGATTTAGCCAATCAAATTTCGCTAAGCGTGATCGTTTGCAAATGCGCCCTCAATTTACTCAGAAAGTTCAGTACAGCTAGATACCTTTATGTTTGAAACTCGAGCGTTGCGGTGTTTGGGTGTAATGTATACGATTTTAATTTTCATTCCTTGTTACTTTATTTTTGAATAAGATGCTACACTTGGCCTCGTTTTGGCTACAATAGTTTAATAACTTGTTATTACCATTACTCATTATCATTAATGAAATAATAGTCAGTCAGAGGGCTTATTAATATGTAATAATATGTATACTAAGCCTGAAGGTGGCGCTTTACTACGACTTCCATCTTGGATGGTACCATTGAGCTATTAAACAACTCATAGAGCTATTAAACAACTAGAGTGCTGACAAGATGGCGGAGCAATGCAGAGTTGTGTATGTGTACCATCCAAGATGGCTGCCGTAGGAAGGCGCCACCTTCAGGCTTAGTATACATATTATTACCATAAATAAGCCCTCTGACTGAATATTATTTCATTAATGATAATTAGTATTGATAATGACAAATTATTAAACTGCCGTAGCCAAAAAGAGGCCAAGTAGAGCATCTTATTCAAATATTTAAAAGAATCTATGGCAGCCATCTTGGATGGTACACACACAGCTCTGCGTATTTCGAACATCGAATACATTGCTGTTAGCGGTCTAGTATTCTTATTATATCTCTATGGATGGTACCAAAGAGTATAAATAGAACAAGAGAGCCAACAACGCTCATTGAGAGCGTAAAAAAACGATACGCTCTACGCAGCTAGTGTAGGACGCCAACTAACGCTTGTATATGTTATTATACCTCTATGTTTATTACCCAGTACTGCACCGCGCACGGTAGGTTTGTCTGTTTATCTGTTCTCCACAAGATACTGTACTTTTGTTTTCTCTTTCTCTTTACTGAGTTTATAGCGGGCGTACTTCAAGTCGGAAATCAACTAGTCGACAAGCCAATACTAATAGGCCTTTTTCACGAATCGGTAGCATAGCACTTTCGTGTTGTTACTGTTCCAGGTACCGATAATATACACATTTCTCTTATTATAAAGTACAAGTTATGTTTTATAAAGAAGTATAGTATAGTAAATCGTGTTTTTAACACAGGAAACTCATATGGTAGGATTATGACCGGTTGAGCCGCCGGTCATTTCTATGGAACGTCAAGCGCGTCTCTCAGTGAATGTAGTGCGTTGATTACGGCGTATTTCAACTCATTCTTTCTTGGTACTGTTGTTTGGGATGTATTTCAGTTTATTTACTCAATTATTTCCAATTTATTTAATACTCGGTTTTTGCACTGATTTATTAAATATTTTTGGGACGTATTTCAATTTATTTACTTGTGCTTTCTATCGTTTTAATTTAAATTTTGTGAGTGTTTGCTCAGTCAGCTTGCCAGATAGTAAAAAAAAAACTCCATACAGTACATTCTTATAATGTATGGAGTCATATAATCATATATAATAAATATAATTTAATTAAATAATTTAACAAAATAGTACAAATAACGAATAAGTTAATTGAAATACGCCGCAAACCAAACGTAAAAAATAATCAAGTTATTACATTTTTAATCCGATTTTGCATGAATAATAAATAATAAATTTAAATGTGTTAGGCCACAGTATTTACTATGGTTTTGTAATTTATATACTTTTTATTTTTGTACTATTTGTTAAACTTATATATAATAAATAATTTAATTAAATAATTTAACAAAATAGTACAAATAACGAATAAGTTAATTGAAATACGCCGCAAACCAAACGTAAAAAATAATCAAGTTATTACATTTTTAACATGATTTTGCATGACTATAAATAATAAAAGTAAATGTGTTAGGCCTACGTTGTTATACAGTATTTATTATGGTTTTATAATTTATATATTTTTATTTTTGTACTATTTGTTAAACTTATATATAATAAATATATAAATTAAATAATTTAACAAAATAGTACAAATAACGAATAAGTTAATTGAAATATGCCGCAAACCAAACGTAAATAGACACATTTTTTAATATGATTTTGCAATTATACAACTTCATTTATTTTTATAAAAATGTAAACATAAAATTACATTTTTAATACGATTTTGCAATTATACAACTTCATATATTTTTATAAAAATTTAGTACATAAAATAATCAAAATTCTAATATTCAATTACACAATTATACATCACGAACGGCAATATGAGCAAGTCAACGACTGACAAGACTGTGGGATGAATATTTAGCTGATGGCATCGGCAAGCCGACTACATTCACTGAGAGACGCACTACATTCACTGAAAGACGCGCTTGGCGTTCCATAGAAATTACCGGCGGCTCAACATGTCGGCGGCTAAACCGGTCATATCCCATATATTAACAATACATTAATACAAATATAATGCAATATAAATACTCATTTTGTTTTAATGTAGAATAAGTTCATCTCTGTTCGTGTGGTAGTACATATACAGTATTATCTTGAGTGATGCTATGAAATGAAGACATGAAAGTCATGGTTAAATGCGTTTCTGCTGACACGTCAATGTCAACACATTACTTGCCAAGACACGACAGATAAAACGGCCAACCAAACAAAAACAACAAACATCGATTTTTAACGGAATTTGGACAATATTATTGTTCTAAAATTTGGTTTCTATTAATTACTAAGCAGTTCTACTCTCATGTGGTAATATTTTTATAATTTTTTAGGTGCGGATCCAGTAGGGGCACAGCCCGCTGTTTTGCCACTAGATTTTAAAAATTTCAATGCATATTAATGCTACGTGCTACTTACTTATCTATTCTGAACCTAACGTTGTTCTCCCAGGTTTGAAAAATTCCGGATCCGCCCATGTTTTTGCATCCGTGTGGTTCTGTGTGGTGGCCTGTCGTCCCATGATCTGTGTGGTATTTAGTAGGAAAATTGGGTCCATTTCTAGCCGATCGGGCCCTAAGAAAAGTCTCATCTAAAGACCATGGAAACCCCAGTCTCAAATGTTAGCTAATGCTTAGTAATCGTTCTTTTTTTACTATTGTTTCTGTGTCTAATCTAGTATTCAAAACACTATTCTTCAAGTCCATATGAAAAGGTTAGGGCCTACCTTGGAGGATTTTACTTTGACTTTATCTTAAGTTTCCTTGACTGCAGAAGTCTTAATGTTAGAGGTGGAATGAACAATTCTTATGACTTTTAAATGTATAAAACTACGTAGGCCTATCCAAATTTATTTTTAACCACAATCCGTTCAAAATGTTAATGCAGCCAAACTCATCATGATTTAATTGTAAACCTGCATTGTATTGTGCATCTAAAAATTTGAACAAACTTTTCAAATGAAACAAAAATTAACTTCAGTTGGGAGTAGATTTCCTATTCTTTTTAAAGTTGCTTAGATCTCATGTTATTAAATTTCAAAGAAATATTGCCATGGAGAAGAATACATGTTTAATATAAGAAATATCATTTTAATGCCAAGTAAGCCTTATTTTGTATTGTTAATAAATGTGTTAATAAGTGTTGAAAGAAATTTAAAAGAAGATTTTAATTTTTCTTGACGCAATGTTTCCGGAATGCCCTCTGGTGAGAATGTGCGGGTGTTGGCTGCGTATAGCGATTTCAGGGAGCAGATAAAGACAATCTGTATCTGTTGTTTGTAATGCGACTCATTGGGGAGGGGGACATGGTATATTGCTGAAGCTTTCCTATTAAATTTATCGCATCAAAATATTGTAATTATTATAATTAGTCCAAAATGAAAATTCATGTTACTTTGATGAGAGCAGATTAGCTCAGTCGCTAAACTGGTAATAGCCAATGTATGTGCGCTGAACTGTAGAAATTTATTTATTCTTTTGTTTTACTGGATTGCATTTTCAGTAGCATACTGTACAGTAGTACGCCTTTTCAAAATGGTCCAGTTACAAGGTACAGTAAAGTAAAACTAATTAAACTTAAAGCAAGGTAAACAAATTTAGTGGGCCCCAGGTGGACAGGATACCCTTTAATCTTTCACACTGGATATAATATGATACATTATATGTCCTACAGTCGATGTCAGAGACTCATTATGCTGTTATGTATCAACAAAACCCACTTTGGTTGGGGTGATAGATCAAGGAGCATATTGGTTAGACCCCTTGCGGTCGGGGCCTTGCGGACCGCCTAACGAGAGCGCATAGGCATTGCGCCATTGCCCCATACAACGCATATTAATTTTCAATGTTCCGGGATTGATTTTTAACTGCTTCACTGTGAAAATCAGTACACAAAGTGCCTGCACTATCAAAAGAATAAATAATTATTGTTAATATATATAATTAATGTGTACACATCTACGATAAACAACCAGATGTGGAATCAGGATTCAGTAAACAGGATAACCTGTTAAACCCTAATACTTTGTTAAATGCATTAGCCTTTTTCCAAAAGCAGTCAATTAATTACCTCCATCAAGGATGTTACATATTCACTGCCGTTGGTATGTTAGCTGGATTATGCTAAAACTAGTGAATGTATGTGTATTATTTAGTGGAGTTATATTTTTTGCATCTAGGGGAGAGTTTTTATTTATTTATAAATCAAGATTGAAGAAATTTTTAAAAATATATCTATGAAAGTATAGGTTTTACTAAAAAAAATGATTATCTCAAAGTATATGTTTCACTAAGCAAAATGATTTTCTCAAAGTACAAGGTTCACTAAGTAAAATGATTTTCTTAATACTGAGCGAAACAGCCCAAAATGGAATGTTACAGGGGCAAACAGATCTTCATCCGTCCTAAATACCTGGATGTTAAATGGCAAAGAACGTGGTTAATGCAGTGGCGTATCCAGGATTTTGAAAAGGGGGTTGCTGAATAGAAATATTACATCCACTGAACTTTACGGAAAGCGTAGAATAGGAATGTACTGTATTGTATCAATGGCTAAGACTACAGTACACCATAAATTGGTTGCTAAGGTCTTAAGTAACTTACTTTGCCATTTATTTTTCATTAATTGATTATTTTGCAATGCCCAGGCTAGAATGGAATCATACTTTTTTGTTTGTTCTAGTTATGAATGAAGATTCTCCATTATCATGTATCAACTGGCAATCTTTCAAAGAGTTCTTGCAAGAGGAGAATGAGTTGCAACAAGTCTCTCTCTTAAAGAAGGTACAGTGATTCTCTATCACATTGGCAGATTCAATTTTTGAGAATTAAAAAACAATTTGGAAAAAAGAAAATTGCATTTAAATTTCAACCTGAGAGTGCCATAACCAACTATATAGACTAGAGTGTAATAGACATACAATTTATTACCTCAGCCCCAACCATGTTGCATTGGGGCAACCCCTTACTTCTCTTTTATAAGATACAGTGGAATCTAGTGTACATGAGCCAGATGTGTATGCTAGACATCCCATTTGGAATCCGTATCCAAGACTTGGTTTTATCAACAGAACCCTGAAGAGCGGTTTTAACCAGCCAATGCTCAATGTTAAGGTTGTAGATAGTGGTACACCTGCCTCACTATGCAGCCACTCTGCTCGCCAGACCACTTGTACGAACCTCAGGCTCATTTAGTTAAAAAGACATTGAAATAATTGCCTAGCAATAGTGAAGACCACAAGAGTTTTAGTCCGTAAATGTTATTCAGAGTTACGTGATGAAGTAACCAACATTGACAGCAAGATGAGGAGCCGCATCCAAAACATAAGAAATGATGCCTGTCATATTTTAAAAGATGGTAATTAACCTATTTAATATATTTCATTATTTTGCTGTCATCATACACCAAACGTGTGCCTATTTTAAGTTGGTACAGTAATACAATGGTTCACATAACTATGCTTCATTATAAGAAGTGGGAAGTACAACATGACCTAGGTAAATTTTTAGATGAGTTTTGTTATGGGTAAGTTAAGAGCATGCTGAAGCACATTGGTATGCATCGTAGTAAGGTTACGTCGGCAAAACATTTTATGCATGCACAACATTTGTTCAACGTATGCCAGGATATATGCACGTACGTCCCACATATGCGGGCCATAAGTTGAAGGTAAGTTATGTAATCGTTGACACATGTTGCTCATAATTCATAAGTTGAAATATGTCGAGATAAGGTGTACCCAAAACATTTCTTTAACCTATTAGTAACATGCTTCGAACCTATGTGAATTTATATGGAACTTGCCTCCAATGTATAATGAGGTATGTAGATGTATTTGACGTGTTCCGGACGACCAACTTACTGAATGTGTTTCTAATTTATGGCTACTGTATAATGGCATCTGTATAAGTTTCTTATATGTTATGTATACGTGTAACTCGTTATGAATACGCTGTGTATACGCCCAAAATAAAAAATTTAAAAAAAAACATCAATAGTTTAGCATATGGCAGCATTATAGATAAATTTTGATACGTCCATAAGGAAATAGAGGCATCCAAATTAAAATGAGTTGATAAAAGTGAATTTGAACCTCCAGTCTTATGATTTGAAGTTCAGTAACAGATTTTTCAATTTGCAGGGATGTAGCTATACTGGAGGGAGTTAGTCAGGGCCATCCAGCCCTGAAGTTTTCCACCCTATGTAAAGCCAATTTCATGGCCGTTCACCCACCATCTTTAACCACATGCCCGTCTTTAAAATACACTCATATTGTTTAGAATTTACCAACATTATCAACCACCTACTTTTAAATTGTCCACCACCTACCCTTTGATATCTTTTCTCAAGATGTATGTTATTTTATGAGTTATAAGATGTTCTTTTTTCAGGTCTATTTTTTGCCGATTGTCAAAATGCAGCCGGTATGATACTTATTCAAATCATGCTACTACTGGCTGATCAAAAGCTGCCCGCAAAAGAAATCGCTGATGAGCTTTGTATCGAGACACAAAAGTCAACAGTCATTATTGAGTTTCACTACCTTCCGCCACTGTCCAAGCTGTTTGTCTGCCAAGGTGTATTGGCAACTGTACCGAAAGATCAGTTGACAAGGCATCTTGTGGGTGATGATTCTCTTTTGGAAATGATGTTTCAACAGATCTGGTGTCTAGTGAGTGTGTGAGTTTACCTCTAATAATAAATTTATTCATATAATTATATATTATGCAGCGTTGCACTAAATTTAATGATGAACCTTTCCTTATTTTTTACGTAATCTTGCTGGCAGAGAGACAGCAGATAGACAGGGGAATAAATTTAACCTCCTTGGCGGAGGAAAAAATCAGATACATTTGGATATCGGATTTTTGAAGTGATTTTTATCAACCTCAGATTAATGGAATCGTTCTCTGCTCTCTCTGTTGCCCGAGCACTTGCATTATGGACAACTTGTGCAATATCGTATGTGGAAACTGAAGTTGACGATCTCAACGCATTGAAAGCATTCACTGGTTACCAGGATATCCCACAAAAATTGTTAGAATATTCATGGACAAACTGGGATCATCCTATAGACGTAAGATTTTCTTTTTCACTTTTTATATACAGTACTAAGTCCTCTTCTCCCCTCCTCCAGGAGATTCAAGGGTGTGGGGCAGTCGACCTGGGGCTCCTAAAAAATTATTTTTTTTAAATTGGGGAAAGAAAATTAATTTAAATTGAACTCTATGAGTCTCATTTTCAGCCATCAAAAGTGCCATAATCATAAATTTTCTTACCTTAGCTTCAACTATGTTGGGCCTGAGAAAAGTCTGTGAAAGTCTTTTCCTGGGCCCCTTCTATTTCAAATTCCTGGATCCCCTACTGACCCCTTCTGCATGTACTCCTTATTTGTGATTCCTATCTCTGATCTTGTTACTACAGTACTTTGTTAATCTCTAGCTTTTCAGTTGTGTTTATATATATTTTTTTTACAGTGCATGAGGCATCAAGTGAATAGTATTTTTGGAAACATTATAAAACTTCACCGAAAGTCAGCTGGATATAGTAAGTGATAAATCCATTTCATGAAGACTACAGAATCACATTATGATGCTAACAACATTGTAAACTATGATTATGATAATTAATAATTATGGTGATTATGATGAGGATGGGGATTTTAATGGTTGTGTTGGTGATTATGATGATGGTAGTTACGAAGATGATTTTGATGATGGTGGCTATGATTAAGATAGTGTTAGTGAGAGTGATTTTTGATGAATGTGGTGGTGATAATGATTTCTATTATGGTGTTGGTGATTATGAGAATGGTGGTTGTGTTGGTGATGATGATGGTGATTTTGATGATGATAATGGTGTTGGTGATTATGAAGATGGTGATTTTGATGGTGGTGGTGTTGACAGTGATGGTAGTTGGGATTAAGGTGATTATGTTGGTGCTTTGATTGTGATGTGGTGATGATGATGATTATTATTATTCAATATTACACTGTACTTGACAGAGAATACTAACTGTTGGATGAAATCAATCTAAAAAAATGAATTCAATTTCAGGTGGGAATGCAGTCTGCAACAATGATGCCTTCATTTGCGATGTCTTACAAAAGATCCTTTCAAGTGACCACCATGTCCGTGGGAAATACTCATTCCTTGCCTGTATTGTAGAGAACATCGGTGCAGAGTTAATTTTAAAACGGAATCCAACATTACCAACTGAACTTTACATCTGCATTATGGATCAAAATCTTTCACCTTGTGTAAGTCAGCATACAGTGGTTTAGAGGTTAAGGTGTTTACCTTCTAATCTCAGAGTCCTGGGTTAATGCAACTTCTCTACAGAATGCTTCAATTGTATTATATTTTTAGCGATAGAATTTTTAAACTGTGTCATTTGAGCTCAAGGGTCCTAAGTTGGAAGTCATTTCCATGAGATCTGGTTAAACAAGCTTTCTTAACGCTTCTAGTTTAATTTGCGGCACATAGTGATACCCATTGATGCTGACTTCCATTAGCTTGCTGCCTACTGGTCTCATGACCGGGTGTGGTCGTAGGGTTGCTGCACACATGAGCATCTGACCAGCTCCTTTCATGATTCTCGGTCACGGGCCACCATCTGATTCTCCGTGAAGGATTTCCAGTTCATTCAGTTATGTTTTCTGCCACTTTTTCCTCTATCTGCCTCTTCTTCTGCTGCCTGGGGTGGTAACTTTGTGGAGGCTTGTGGCGCAGCGTGTAAGGCATTGGACTTCTGATTTCCAGGAAACTCATGAGTTACAGGAGAATGGGAACCCTTGTGAGCTAAAACACTTGACTGACAATCAATTTATAGATTTTTTAAAATCTAAATTTATTTGCAAAAAAATTATTTTAATACATGTCTCACTGAAAGTTTTAACTACATACTAAATGAGTATTTATTTCAATATGATAATTTGATATTGAATGAGCAGTTAAATGTTTTTGTTTATTTTAATTTATTAGGGCTTTGTCGACTTTTCTTCACCACAAATCTTTAAGCTATACCATAAAGCTCATTGTATATATTACTATAAAAAATATTATACATGTGTTATTTATATATTTTATGCATGTTGACATCAGGTGGGCAATCTTGTTGATGTGATGGCTAAGGACCACTTAAAACAAATGACTGACAGCAGCAGTGATGATTGGCATTTCACCTGGATTGACAGTCTCCTGCATGCACTGCACACCTGTCCACCAATTCAACATAAATCATACATCATGCAGGTGAGTTCATTAATTCTGCCTTCCATAGACTGAAATTGTTTAAGGGACCTTAAATATTTTCTTTAAAATTATATAATAATTTATAAATTGGTATAAATTGTAGAGATGTTTAACTTCCTTCAGGCTGGCCAAAGGTTGTGCACTCTAAATAACCATGGCCTGCAATCATTAGTAAATGAACTTATGGATGATAAACTCCCAATTGGTGAGGTATGATTCTTTCTAAGTTTATGATACATAAGCAGACCTTTATTGATTTTATTTTATTTTCAGGTGACACTTCCAAAACTTATGAAATGTAATCCTTCAAGTGTCCAGTACATTATTGAAACACTGCAGAGTAGTAAGTGGGAACACCTGGATGTCCAGGGCATAAAGTCCCCGGATGTTAAGTTATCAAAGTCTATGGTTCCCCAAATCATATCACCCCTGGATACCCAAGGCATGATGCCCCTGGATGTAAGAGAGACCGATCTTCTGAATGCTGAGAAAAAGAGACCCGAAAATGTTCAGGGCATTAGACCTCTTGATACTCAGGGCTCAAAGCACATAAATGCTCAATCCTCAAAGCCCCTGGATATGCAGGGCAGCTGGCCCATGGATGCTCAGGCCTCAAAGTCCCTGGATTATAAGGGTATGCGGCTCTGCATGCTCATGACGTGTTTAAAGACAGCTAGGGCCTCAAACATTACCATTACTGAGTTTGAAGATGATGAACAAGGTGAAGAGATGTGGCATGGACTTGTTGGAAGAACAACGATCAGACAAGCTTTGTGTCACAAGAACAATCAGGTTATTTGTTATTCCATATTGTTTATCCACATTCAAAATTAACAATTTTTAAGACCATTTTTTTAGAGGGTGATCCTTCCAACATATCTTAGCTGATATTTTGTCACAGGATTTGAACTCAAGACCCTGGGGTTGGAAGGCAAGCATCTTTACCACCAAACTTCATCTCCACTTCAATAGTGTAATGCAATTTTTAATAGCATACGTTATACTCTGATAGCAGCCTGTCTGCATCATCTTAACATTTATTTAACAAGAAATGAAAATAATATAATTTGTTTAGGTTTGTCTAGATACGTTTGCTTTGATTTGCGATACAAAGAAAACTGCAGAAGTCTTGACTGATTGGGATTTTGATCTGATTAAATTCTTTCTACCATACAACCTGAGCAGCCACTTACCATCCTTTAGGCAGCAGTTGATGATGTTAATAAAAAAGGTAATACCAGGATAAACATTACTGTTGAATTTATGTTTGTAGTATTGATAAATAACATTTAACTTGACGGTCTGTTTTGTGAATGCTTACCATGGTGAAAATTGCTTAAAATATGGCCCACTGCAATGGACTATTCAATTAATTTCAAGGGAAGTGCCATAAAAAAAATTTTGTGTATAAATCCATTCATTTAAGTATCTGTCCTACAGTCCTGAACTTCCCAACATCACCTTGAATGAATTTTCTTGATGTAATGAGTTATGATGCTTTTGTTTTTTCTCCTGTGACTGAGGGAATAATTTTACTTTGAGAAAAAATGTTGGACTGTGTTAAGCTCTGTCCAGATTATTAAGTTTTCTTTGACAAAAAACTGTTGTATGCCCATATATAGACATGACGTGCCTATATATGGTCATGATGGGATGTCATCATGACCATATTTAGGCATGTCACATATGTTTGTCAAGTAAGATGTGATAGTCTGTACAGGGCTTGGAGCTTTGTCTACACTATCAAATTTTATGTGTAAAAAAAAATGTGATGTGCCCATATATGGGTGTGATGACGTCTAATCACATATTATCAAATTGTATCAAAAAAAGTTGAACGTGTTCAACTCTTATGTTCCATCACATTTTACGTGATGCTTTTTTGATGAAATTTGGTAGTGTAGACAAAGCTTTAGACTTGCACAGTGGCAACGCTATGAGGGCTGAAGCTAGGGCATTGGGCTTCCAATTGAAAGATTGGTGGGTAATGTCAGAAACGGGTCACTTGTGTCTGACCTGTGTCCTTGTGCAAGTCGTTTTATTTAAATTTTGGGGCTCTATCTGTTCACAAATTCATGTGACATTTTTTTTTTTCAGCTTCTAATAAGGCTACAAGACAGCGGCAGACTCCATTACAAGAACTTTAAGACAACAAACTGCCACAGCCAATCAGAGGCAGCTAACAGGATACATGCATATAAGGTGAATGCATTAGCAAAATAAAATGTCAATGTCTTTATTCTTGTGTTGTCCTTATGCTCTGTCCAGATTCTCAATTTTATTTAACAAAAATTGTTGTATGCCCATATATAGTCATGAGGTGCCCATATATGGTCATGGTGTGATGTCATCATGACCATATTTAGGCATGTCACATGTTTTTTTCAAATAAAATTTGATAGTCTAGACAGGTTTCATAGATTTGATTTATTTATTTATTCTGAGTATACCCAAGTGCCTATTTAAAAATGTGAACAGTTCTCCATCTTTCGTTGTTTTTTATTTGACTGAACCCCTACTTTTTTAGAAACCTCCCCCCCCCCTTCTCTGATAGATCATAACACCTCTCGTTTTGCATTCAAAAATCATCAAAAGATGATAGGATTTACCATTTACATGCTGGAATGTTTCAAATCGAGGTGGCTTTGCCCTTTAACTCTACAAAAGTTCTTCTTTTGAACCCCATCAAAGCACCTACTTGCCACAAGCCATCTAGCTCTCAGAAACCCCTTTCACCAGTTCTGTTATGGACCTGTACCCCCATCTACTGCTTTTTGTTAGAGAGTGTAAACTTGATTGAGCAATTTCAAAATCAATGTTAATGCTTTGTATTGCAGGGCTTTCTGGATTGGTTTGTTGAGCTGCTGTTTTCTGGATTACAGTCTGGTTCCTGTTACTCAACCAGGGTTTCATCACTCTCTGCTCTGTCAATTTTGTGCAAATTTCAGTCTGGTAGGTATATGTGTTTCTCTTTATTTATAGATCATGTGCAAGATCCCTCCAATTGAAGACCGCCTTTGTTATGGGGTTTCCATTGTCTTAGCAGCCTTTGTCTCTAATTAGAATAATAAAGATAAGACATTTAGAGGTGGTCTTTAATTGGAGGTGTTTTTATTTTGAGTTTTTTTAGTTGGAGGAGACCTGTGATTTACTTTGTAGCATTTACTTAACAGACACACAGACAGATTCAGACACAAGTAAGACAAAACTTATCAACAGACATATAGACCCACATACCTACCCTCTCATTATTAGCCTGATTATATTTTGATACGCAGGACACATTTTTGTACAACATTAGCCATTATATATTTCATTCTTACAACCCTATATCCTTGTCATCATTATTTCTAATTGAGAATGCCTGATTTTGTTTTAACTAACTTCACTTACATTTCTCTTCAGGATGTAGTTGGTATGATGACAGTACAATATTCTGTCCCAAAAATGTTAAACTTCTTCTAAGATGTTTTACTGACCCTTATGAAAGTAATAAGGTCATGGCCTTTAACCTCTTGGTTCCACTTACTCAAGAACAGCTTGGAATGCAGGTAATTAATGTACGTTTACTTGTAAAAACAAATGAAGAAGTAGTCTTTACTAATGAGCAAATATCTGGAGAGGCTATTGTATATTGTTGTTCTTAGTGTGGTTGTTGGATGTGGTAATCTTATACACATCTAGATGTGTATAAGAGACAGTATTTAGGCATGTCACATCCAGTTACCATGACAATCTACAAGGCATTGTGGGAGATATGCTTGATTCCTTATCAGAGCAAGTGGAGGTTGCGAACAGAAGCTTGATAGAAGCGGCAGGGACAAGACCAATGTACGGTGTTCTGCATTGTGTACGAGAGCTAATAGAAGACGTGAATTTTCAGTAAGTAACACTTAAAATGGACCAATCTACTAAGCCACGCCCCTTGGATATTGTTTCTAGGGAGTGGCATAATAATGAGGTATCACTGTGAGGTATCACTGGCTAAAACCTGGGCCCTAGACCTTAAAGGGCCAGTGATTTTTTTAGGCTTTTTGGCTCATACCTTGGCCAAGCTGGACCTTTTTAAGGGGCACTAATGTGTAGGTAAATATCAAAATACTTCCTTAAAACATTGATCACACCAAAGAGATCTGGGCTTTTTCTTTCATGCTAGTAGGGACTACTGCTGTACAAAGGTCCCACAAAGTGTAAGCCATAAAACAAGTTTCTATATTCTATGAGCAACGACAATAAATATGAAATTAAAATCGTACAGTCATAAGCTTTGTGTGTGGGACACGTGATTATAATAATAATAATATGTCGTTCTTATATAGCGCTTCATGCCTTTACAAAGCCTCTAAGCGCTTCACATTACTATTATTATTATTCATGGCCCTGCCTATTGAATGGTCTGATATTTGATAGACGCTAAATTTCATTTCAAGTCCATTGTATGTCAGTTATTGAGATTACAATACACTGCCTTCTATAAGTATTTCTCTTTTGCTTCAGATAAAATTTTATCTTTTTTGTAGTGAGCTTACTGTATCAGTGACTGCCAAGTACAAGCAGCTTATTGATAAATTGTTGTTGATGTGTTACCAAGTGGCTGAGGTTGTTTCTCCTGTAGTGTGCAATTCATCACCAGAGGGATATCATCCAGCCAATCAGGAGGGAGATGGTTCAGGTTTGAGATATTTTAGCTTCCACATGTATGCAAAATAGAATTCCTGAAAGTAGCATCTGATAATTATAATCAAGATGTGAATAATTCTTCGCTTAGCATCACAGTTGGTTAAAAGAAAAAAATAAATAAGATAAATAAATAAATAAATAATAAATTCTCTTACTCATCAAGCTTCTCCTCTGTCCCCCCCCCCCAATTTCAAGACGCCTGGATATGCTACTCGTGGTTACAGATGCAAAAAGTAAAAACAATATTTCAATCATTCATTCTTTTTACATAATTTGTCAATGTCTTTTTAGTAGTTAATCATATATATATTTTTTAATGCTTAGTTATATCAGGAACACCATAAATTTCTACCAGCCTTTTTTTTATTGACTAAAAAAAGTTTAATACTGTACAAATATTCATTTCAAGATTGGCTTGGCTTCTCTTCAGATGTTCCACAGATTGATGATGTTGCAGCAGTTGAACCGACCTGTGGGTCAAAGGTGTTAAATGTGACTCCGCAAGCACTATTGGTCTGTTGCTGGCGTAGCATGAAAGAGGTGTCGCTGACGTTAGGCAAGATATCGCAACAGCACGAAAAAAGCCAGACACTTTTGAGTCAACAACAAGTATGGGGATTAAATAAGTGGTTTTTTTTCAAGAAAGGATAGTTTCAAGATTGATATAAGAATAATATTATTACATTTCACTTCACTAATATTTATAGTGGCTCACATTTAAATATTTTATCCATCCATGCATCTTGTGACTGACTGATGTGCAGCTCTTGGTCTCATTTGAATTCAAACATACTCACTAAAAACTGTTGTGATATTTTTTTATTGGCTTGCATTTCAATAATTTATGCATGTGTGAAATAAGTTCTTAGATTGAACCTCTTTTATTAACAGGTGAATGAAATGGGGGAGTTTTTCATTAAACTTTTGTTGGAGTCAAAACACAGAGGAGCATTTGAACTTGCGTCAGTTGGCTTCAACCAACTTTGTGTTGTTCTGTGGAGGTAAGTGTTGATAAAGATATTAAAATCACCAACAACACTTACAGGTACTAAAAAACATCTACAAAAAATCTTTCAGCTTTTAAATATATTTTTTAAACCCTGCAATGTAAACAGCATTTTGAACTAACTTGATGTGTAATTTAAGGGGCATATATTTGATTTTTTAAGGTGGCAATACATGTTTCTTCAAAACAAATTATGACTTCTCAATACCTTTAATTAGTTATAATAATAAAAATAATAAAATAATAATAGTCATCTTTGTTTTATTTTTGATGTTTTGTATTGTTATTTTGATTATTTTTTTTTCAATAGGAGTAGTGTTGCTCCATTACAGTCTTTACCGAAGAAATGGTTGAAAGATTTGCTGAATGACATCTGTGCTGGCGGAGACTTACTTTGTGCCACAAGACGCAGTGCTGGTGTGCCATTCACTATCCAGGTATATAACAAAAAATGAATATAGATTTTAATAGGAAACAATTTAGTATATTTTACACACATACAAAGACCCTTTTTTCCGCTTTTCCTCCCAAGTTTAAAATATTCAATAATCTTGATCTCAATAACCATTCCCAAGTTTTAATTTCTTTTTCATACCCTTTTTGTGTCTTAGTAAATTTGTAATTATTTAGTTTTAAAATTATTTTGAAATCACAATTATATTGTTAATCAAATTATATAAAAGTTTTCATTAATTAGGGTTCTCTTACAAATTTAATAATTTAATTAAAATGTGTTCTTTTATTGGTAGGCCCTGGTCACGTCTGAACCCAGCTCATTACGAAGGCAAAGTCTACAGGAAGCTATGGCTATACTGCTACCACTAGTATTCCCAGCAGAGCAGAATGGTAAAGAAATTACCCCACAAGTATGTATAGTAATAATGTTATGTCTACAATGTTCTGATGACCCCTACCCATCCCCTTCCAATATAGTATAAAGGAGAGGTATCTAATTCATATCTGACTTGCTAAAGCTTTATATGTACCTGGAACAAAATGCTGAATTTTTTTTTTACCAACTCTTGATGATGGATGTTAGAATTTTAAAAACAAAAAAAATAAAGAATAAACATGACTTCTATTTCTTTTTGAGTGTGCATGGTATTGTTCTGCAGTAGCACTGAATGAAACTTTTTAATTAATAATTTTTTTTTTTTTTTTTTTTTTTCAATTCAACTTTTTTTAGTCATTTTAAATTATGCCAAATTTGTAGGTGAATTAATTATATTGCAGACTTATTTATTTTACATTTAAACGTACTCTTATTTGTAGGTACATGCATTGAACATTATGTGTGCATTGTTTAGAGACACAAGGCTTGGGGAGGATGTGTATTCGTTCATTGCTGATGGAATGAGAGCTGCAATATTGGGTTTCAAATCACGATTATGGATAGTGAGTATATGAGCACTTTATTAATGCTAATATCATTTCCACTGAACATTGTATTTGCCATGGATATTGGCGTTTTCATCATCTTTATTTGGCCATTGCCTCAAACTCCATTCTCGTCTATCCTTTGCCAGATTTGCCTAGTTTACTCCAAGCTCTGTCAGGAAAAGATCCATCTCTTGTTTGGCTTCTTCTCTTTTTTTTTTTTTTTTTTTTGTTTCTGTATGGCATCCATACTGTTGTCTTTTTAGTCCACCTGTTACGGTCCATTTGAGCTACATGGCCTGTCCACTCCCACTTGATTTTACACAGTTTTTCACAGACACTTTAACCATTGTTGCCTTTTTGACATCTTCATTTTTCCATTGATCGAGTCTACTGCAGCTGCTGAGGATTGGCGTTTTAGAATAATATATTAATAATATGTAATATTTTTTTACAGTTGTAAATTTATTATCTTTGGTTATGTAGCTATATTTGTAACAACACTGCCTTTTTTTTTATTCCAGGTTCGTAATTCCAGCACCTTGTTGTTTACAGCTCTTGTGAATCGCATTTTTGGTGTGCGTAGAGAGACAGAAGAATTAGCTCGCAAAAATTGGTATGAAAAGTTTAGATCTCCCTTTAATTAAATACCACTCCAATTAGGGTCACCTGAAATTAAAACCATTTTCTGCAGCCCTGTATGATCACTTATCTTTTATCTTTATAATAATGATTTTTTTTTGTGTCCAAAACTGCAAAAAGACCATGAAAAGCCTGGTGCCAAATGTTGCCTTATATTGGAGAGAGACTTGTATATATATATAAGTATATCAAATTAAGGCCATCTAATAAGCTCTGTTAAAATGTGAGAATAGATTTTTTAAATACAACAGTAAAAAACGGACATGTAATCATCATATACACTCATGCATAATACCAGCAAGTGCAACTGCAAGCGGTCCAACTCTCGTTGTTTTGTTTAGACGTAATCCTTTTTCAAA
Organism: Anneissia japonica; assembly: GCF_011630105.1. Lineage (NCBI taxonomy): Eukaryota > Metazoa > Echinodermata > Crinoidea > Comatulida > Comatulidae > Anneissia > Anneissia japonica. The sequence continues at coordinate 97,081 of NW_022749788.1, forward strand.
AAGTACAGCCACGAAGGGGCGTGTCCTTGACATGCAGTTCTATACTCCTTAATAATACCCCTTACGCATACATTCAAAAATTTAGAGCTTTGTAGTTTTAATTTATCTAATTTGATAGGGCTTACCTAATATGTTCTTATTTTCCTTTACGTGGCAGCATGACAGGACGAGAGTTCTTTACTCGCTTTCCGAGTCTCCATGGATTCCTGCTTGAAGAGTTAACTGCTTGCATTGGATCCCAAACCGGCATGGACGCAGGATACCTTCAGCCAAGCGTGTTTCCCATCTTGCTCCTCCTATCAAGATTGTACCCATCACCTACTGATGGAGCAGACTCTAATCTAAGTCTTGCACCCTTCATTCCTATGGTCCAGAGGTTAGTAATGTTATTCTTAAAAGGAAGTTTTATTTTTGAGTGTATACGTCTCTTCTGTGTATAAGGGGGTGCGTGAGCTTGTGTGTTAGTATGTATATCTGTCTGGAGTTGGAAGACAACTTCTATACATTGATCATGAATATAACATGCATGTACACATTATAAATAATAACTGTCCTGGAATGTGGGAACATATGATGTTTTATAAGTCAATCATGACATCATCCCTGCAACTCTAAATGTGTATGTATTTACTCCAAATGTAGCGTAGTTAGGAAATCGTTGCACGATTTTTACCTGCCTGCACTGACCAAAATGTCAGTGACTGTATTCTCTCTCTCGAATGCTTTAAGAAATGTTTATTTCTTTGACAAATGTATCAAAATAGCATTACAAACAAGTTCTTTTAACACAATAAAAATTACAAGGTTTATTCATCGTATCCGTACTGTACTGCTGATGTATAGTTAACACGTACTGCAGGAACACAAATCGGCATACGCATAGCTAAATGTACGCACGCACTTGCAGGCCCTCAGGAAATTTTTTCGAGCATTAAATTTAACCTTTGTATAATAATTTTCCTATAGTTTACTATGCGGAGCTGTACTATTTGCTTATATTCTTATTAAACATAGCTCTTCAATGATGTAAAGAAAACAATTGTCAGAGTCAGGATTCAAAACCTGCAATCTCTCACTATTCGGGCTAGTGCCGTACCGTTAAAATGCATACAACCTTTTCATTGAAGATGTGGTTCAAGTGCTATTTACAAGACACGAACGATAGCAGCAAGATCTCTAG
>NW_022749789.1:0-512 GCF_011630105.1 Anneissia japonica
CAGCAATTCTATCAAAGAAATTCCTGTTCCAATTTTGCTGAATGGAAAGGAAATCTCCAGAGTTCAAGTTACTAAATTCTTTTTTTTTTCTTTTTATATAGATGAACGATTGGTATGGGACGTACATATCCAGAACTTATGTAAATTGGCAGCTCGTAACGTTGGTGCCATGCATAAACTTAAAGAATTTGTTCCATTATGTGTGATGAAATTGCTTTATAACTCGCATTCGCAATGTCGTGACGCTCGAGTTTTACTTTTATTGCTCTTTCTATGTTTACTACGGTAGGCCTATGAAATCTTACGGATTTATGGAATGTACTGTGACCTTCTTGTATGTTATTAAATGTTAGTATAATATTTACAACAACAACAGCTAGTACCCCCCTTTATAAAGTGTAGATAGGACGTACACCAAAGGCTGACAGAAAGAAGATAAACTACTGGAGGCCTAAAGCAGGCTGAGTTAAGTCCTACCTACCATAGGCCCTCCCTAAACTAGGCCTAGCTGG
>NW_022749790.1:0-534 GCF_011630105.1 Anneissia japonica
TTTCTAAAATAGCAATCATGTGTTGTTACTTATTGTACAACATACATATTGTGATAAAATATTTTCTTTCGAATATTAAATATTAATCAGGCTGCAAAACAGTTTCTAAATGTCCCGTACGCCACATATGGAATCGCCCTACCTTAGTACAATGTACATACCTCTGACACCAACTGGAGTGCGGGATATCCCTCCATGATGTTTAGTTAATGGGAACAGGATTTTCAAAGATATTTCTCCGCTGGAAACCATACTGTAGGTTGCTGATTAATGCATAATTTTGGTAAATCAACTTTGACATTTGTCATCCTCTATTTCTACTACCTCACATTTTCTTTTCTTTTTATCTCTGGTTTTACCACTGCTGCACCTCCAGTTACATTTCCAGCAGCAACTCGTTCAGTTTTCATGATATTCTTGAAATGATTTTGATGGCTGACTGCCAAGAATTCTAAAATAAGAGACAAAAAAAAAAAAAAAACACCATTCAAAAATCTAATTCAACAATGAAAGTTAATGTTCTCATTAAATATC
>NW_022749791.1:0-447 GCF_011630105.1 Anneissia japonica
ACTTAAACATACCTGTACAACAGTATGAAATGAAATGAAACAATAATATTACCGACATGATGATAATGAACGATCTAGTAACATAAAAGAAGAATCAATGTTTCTAGGAGTATAAGAAAAATAATGAGTTCATATTTTTTCACTTATAAACATAGTTATAAACATAATTTATGATGAGAAACCAAGGAGGCAGAGCCTGTGTTTGTGGTCCCGTATAAATCTTAAATAAATAATATATCTTAGCTACTTAACCAACAAATTAACCAATTAACCAACTAACCAATCAATCTATAAATCACTCGATCAATCATTCATTTAATCAATTAATATTAATTTGATAAATAATAATAATAATAATAATAATATTATTATTATTATTATTATTATTATTATTATTATTATTATTATTATTGTTATTAATATTATTATTATTATTATAAATATTAT
>NW_022749791.1:463-656 GCF_011630105.1 Anneissia japonica
TACTAATATTATTATTATTATCACTATTAATATTATAATAATATAATAATGTATAATAATAGAGGATTCGATGTCACATCACCATAAAACACAAATTACTCGTCAAATCTTCACACCATTCATGAACATTAATAGCTATGCATTCGATCTCCCATCACCAAACACATATTATTCGTCAAAGCTTCATACCTTT
>NW_022749792.1:0-830 GCF_011630105.1 Anneissia japonica
ATTAGGGGATTTCAACGACTTGGACACCGGTCTGTTAACATCCAGTCTTTCTATGACTCAGATTCCTACACGCAAAAATTCATTCTTGAATAAAGTTTTCATTAGCCATCCTGAACTCTATCACCCTCCTGAACGTCACGCACCCCTAGGTCGTAGCGACCATGACTGTGTGGTTATTAAACCACGAAACGAAATCAAGCAGTCGAAGTATGTCCACACTAACGTGAGACCTTATACGGACTCCTCACTCAGGAGCTTTGGGCAGTGGATTACGGTACATGAGTGGGGTGAAGTTTATAACGGGACGTCGAGTAACGCTAAAACTGATGCACTTATAAACTCACTGATAGGCGCTTTTAAACGTAACTTCCCAATAAAGAACGTGCGCAAAGGCACTGCAGATCGACCATGGATTACTCCAAAGATTAGGCGCCTATTAGATGAACGATAGCGAGCTTATAAGCGTGTATCTGAAGCTGAATGGAAGTATCTGAGAAATCGGGTACAGAGAGCTATTAAAAGCGCGAAAGAGTCATTTTACAATAATAATATTCAGTGCTTAAAAAGCAATAATCCTGGTAAATGGCACAGAAACGTAAGAAATCTCTGCAAAATGAAAAACAAACCAGCTTTAAACTTTCCTGGAGAATTGCATGAAGAATCTGCAATCAGGATAAATAATCATTTTGTATCAGTTTGTTGTGCACTACCTCCGTTGGATCTGAAAATATTACCAGCTTTCCTTCCGGCCTTACCCCCACCTAGAATTTTTCCTGGACAGGTTTTTAACCTGATCAATAAGTTGAATATTCGTAAATCTGGGCATCCTG
>NW_022749793.1:0-551 GCF_011630105.1 Anneissia japonica
AGGTAAATAGAAAGCTATTTATTTTGATAACATTAAAAAGAGCCGGACTTAATTACAATGAACTTTGCATGTTTATAAATGTTATGTTCGGTCGGTTCTTGAGTATGCTGCACCGTTGTGGCACCCTGGCCTCACTAAACAACAAAGCACATCCATAGAGCGCGTTCAAAGGCGCGTATGCCATATTATCCTTGCTGATATTTTTTTTAATTATGAGGATGCGCTACTAACTCTTGGACTGGAGGGTTTGTCTGACCGCAGGACCTCACTTTGCAAAACATTTGCAAAGAAAACTGCAAATTCGGAAAAATTTAAGCACTGGTTCTCAATTAACAATACTACACATAATATGTCATTACGAAATAAAAAACAATATAGTGAATACAAATGTACTAAATCCCGATACAAAAATAGCCCGATACCTTACATGGTACGAATTCTCAATTCATTGTGAGGTCCTGTGGCGGATGAACCCCCCAGTCTGACTAATCTGGATATTATATATAGCTCAGGAGTAAAGTGTGATGTAAAATTGTTTTTTATTCTTTGTA
>NW_022749794.1:0-1829 GCF_011630105.1 Anneissia japonica
AGCTTAACTTGCTGAAAACAAAAGCTGAATGGAATGGAGATTACATTGGTTAATTAGTATATATATCGAAAGATAGGCCTAGGCCTATATATATTTTATATATATATATAGGCCTATATATACATACATATACATATATACACATACATATATATATATTCATATATATATATATATACATATATACATATACACATACATATACACACACACACACACACATATATATATATATAAATCAAAGCAGTCGTTAACACTGTTAAATTATATATAAATCACCAAAGATAGGTAAATAGAGTGTTCGAATAAAGGACATGATGAACATGTCCTTTATTCGAACTCCGTATTTACCTTTATTTGGTAATTTATATATCTGTCTCTTATACACATCTTGACATGCCTAAATATGGTCATGATGGCATCACATATAATTTCAAATACATTTTACTTTATCTAATAATATATATTATTTGGCATAAAAAAAGAACTATAAAGAAGAACAATGCAAATGAATATAATATAATAATAGAAAATAAAGGAAATGATAAAATCTTCACTTTCAATTGTTTTAATATAAAATAGGCCTCCCATTATTACTGTCTAAAATATTAGGACTGACCGTTCATTTAACTATTTACAATCCTGGTTAACATTACTTTGTGGTAGGTGTTTAATGTTATGTCAGACACTGACTTTAGCCAAGTAAAATTGCGTTAATTACGAGAATGATCATAAGTCTCTGAGATGTGAGTTCCGAGGAATATAATGAGAGGTAGGCCTAAATTGAGGACAGGAGACAGAATACCAAACACAGAAATAATAGAAATTAATACAGAGATTATTTATTAACTAATATAAGAGTATTAAATGAACAGAATAGATGGATTGGCCATTGGGCGGAAAGAATTAAGGAAGTATTTGAATGAAGAATAGGAGGGGAAACTACACATTTAGATGTTTTAGATATGTTTATGAAATTTAAGTTATATTAGAAATGAAAGTGCAGGAGAGAAATTACGAGCTGGAGAGCTACAAGCTGGTGAATGCTACAAGACTTATGTTACATGAATTAATGGGCATGCATACAAAACAATCTTCGAATTTATATGGTAACTCTAATAAAACACATCACAGTGTGTCTTAGTTATTTTATTTGTTTCCAGTCCACACATTTCAGTCTACTTTCTAAGTTGTATATTTCAAAGGTGGATACGGACGAAAAAGAGTCCATTTCGAACATTTTATCCACTTGTTTTTGAAAGTTATGTAGGACACGGTACCCTGCTCCTTGAAACACCGAGTCTTAAGATTCCCTGGCAGCTTACGTGTACAAATGCACTGTTCCTATTCTATTTCATCACTTATCCCTAAACACGTAAAAGTGTTTACCCTATTACTTCATCCCATAAGTTTCCTCCTTAAAACGAAGTATTTGCAATATTTCATGGCACAACTTCAATAAAATGCAACACAACACAAGGAGATTAGCAGCTATGCCATTTTTTGTTCTAGGTTGAAACCCCGCGTGGAACACAACTGCCTGAGCCAGTTAAATATACGTTGACATTGTTTATATCTGCGCTATAATCTCTAACTTGAATACCCACAAGCCATTTCACTTTCTCTCTGCCGATATTGAGGAAAGATTTGATTTTATACATTGGCAGTATATCAAAGAATATTAGTTTATATTGATAATTTTCCAAAATGTCATGAAAAACGCAATGATTGACTTATAATAAGGCCTAAATGAAAATCAATTCATTTATATACTTTTCTGATGAAAAAATTCGTAACTATCAATATAGGCAGAGATGTGATACTCATTC
>NW_022749795.1:0-747 GCF_011630105.1 Anneissia japonica
TAACTTATTTATGGGACAATTTGAGGCCAATTTCCTGTCCCTACAGCCCAAGAAATCAGATGTTTGTTTCGTTACATTGATAATATCTTCATGATCTGGACCCATGGTGAAGATAGTTTGGATACGTTCCTATTGAACATTATTAATTCGGCTCAACCCACAATCAAATTCACTGCTAACAAATCCACAAGCAGTGTAGATTTTTTGGGCATCACCGTGACCATGGAAAATGGTCACTTAAAACTGATCTCTTCCGTAAACCCACGGTTAAGCATATGTACCTGCTCCCTAGCAGCTGTCACCCCCCGCACTGTACAAAAAACATTCCGTACAAACCACGTCAACGATCGACCAGAGTGCCACTGGTCACTACCTATCACCCTAGGTTACACCACTAAGGGCTATAATTCAGAAACATATGCCCATTCTACAGACCACAGAACGTCTTAGGTTTGTTTTTCCGGATACACCGTTCATAGCCTATCGCAAACTACCTAACCTTCGTGATATATTAGTACGATCTAAATTCAAGAGGCAAACTAACTCTTGCGACAACCATAATTTGGGTAGTCATCTTTGTGGTTCATCATGCAAAACATGCTCCTTGCTTGATTCTACACAATCATTCAAGAGCAACCAAACAAACCACATATTTCGGATATAAGGCAATCAATTAATTCCTTCACCAAAAATGTCATTTATCTCATATATTGTAATATTTGTGGTAAACAATATGTCGGAGAAACA
>NW_022749796.1:0-522 GCF_011630105.1 Anneissia japonica
GTGTTGAACACTATCGAGGGGTAACCCATGGATTATTTATTAGGCAAAAAAATTGTGTTCTCCAAGCTTGACTGACAAAAATATAGAATCGGCTTTTTTTTTTGTTAAACAGAAGACGCATACTATCTATGAAGATAATTGATTGCATTAAAAGTTAGCGCCTCATCTCATTGGTTAACAGCAAAAATTCACAAGGTTAGTGGTCAGTAGTCATTAACCATACAAATTCAACCAGCGTTGTACGACGCTTCCAGACGCGATTTGTCGTGTCGGCTCTGCATCGGGAACGACCATGTCGTAGAATATTGACCATGTTTAATATTCTCACGACGACCTAAAAACCGTCCCCGACGACGATAAATATCGTCGGGCTGAGTCGGACGATGCTTTCTGAGATGGCCTCTACGATTGTTTTCTGGCACTATTTCCAAAATTGTCACTGAACCTGGACAACACAATTTTTAGCCTTACTTAAAAAATATTTACCTTGCAAGTTGTAGTAACCATCCTTGCATGTGACCT
>NW_022749797.1:0-590 GCF_011630105.1 Anneissia japonica
AGTGGAAAATTTCAAAAAAATTTGAAATGCTCAAAATGGCCAAAAACGTGCTCTAATTTAGTCAAAAAGTGATTTAGAGCATTTTTAAAATTTGACGCACGCGTGCGCGCGCGTTAATGAGCGCACGCGTACAATTAGGGTACTGTACATTCAACATTAACCCAAAGTTAATGCTCACTTAATACGATTTCGAAATGGCAATTGGTTAGGCTGATATGATCGATAATGTAAAAACGCAAAATTGCGCGTAGATGACGTCACGCATGACTGAGCGCGTTGAAAAGCTTACCATGACTATTCCAGACCAAGCTAAATGTTCGCTGACAGCGATTGTGCGTGAACTCGTGGTATTTTTTGAGATATTGTGCGAACAGAAAAGGGGGAGAAAGAAAGAAGAATAAGAAAGTTGAAGATGATTCCGTACAATAACAATAGGTGATCCGCTAACGTTAGCGGATCACCAAAAAGATGATGATGATGATCCTGACAATAACAAGAGGTGATCCGCTAGTGTAGCGGATCACCAAACTAGATTTGAACTCGTCACTGAGGACGAGTTAGGTGATCCGCCGTACTTTGACCCTCACGAA
>NW_022749798.1:0-765 GCF_011630105.1 Anneissia japonica
AATATAATCAATTATTATTAATATATTTTATTAAATTAGTGCCAGAATTAGCTAATAAACTGTACTGAATTAAGGGTGACATTCGCAGACTGTATAAGACAGCCGCAGGCCTTGCACCACCTAGCCTGCTAGACCTAAGCTAGGCCGAGTCACGTAGTACCTCCCAAGGCTAGGTCTAGCTAGAGTACAATAGATAGGCTAGACGAAGAACTGACTTGGCCCTAGGGCTTTACCTCTACCTAGGCTAGCAAAAGCCCTTATATAATAATATTTTGGCCTGCCCTAAATGTTTATGAAACCGATGTGTCTGTTCTTCCAATCTTCGATCGGTCTCACTCACACGCGGCATCGGTGTGTGTGTGTGATGTGTAGCGTGTCTTGTATGAATATTTATATATACCATCGTCATTAATTATTCCAAGGCAATTCATCAGAAGGACGCACATTTCGGGACATCAAAGGTTATGGCTACGTTCAGACCTGTGAGATACGCCAGGCGTATCTAACGCCAGGCGTACGTTAATCCATGGCGTAACTAGCGAGATGTCCAGACTGGGCGATTAATGAACGCTAGCGTAAGTATTCGTGCGAAATATTCGTAGTCGTAATTCGCGCATTTTATTTTCTGTTTACATCTAGGTTTATTTTGATTGGTCAAATCTTGGCTGTGTTCAAAATCACCGATGCGTGACTGTCGTAGATCAGTGGCGTACGCTAATCTGGGGTCTGTTGCTGGATTACCGTACGCCAGTGATTGCACGATAA
>NW_022749799.1:0-1058 GCF_011630105.1 Anneissia japonica
TGAAAATGACATTTTACAATTTTAGCAGAAATTCTCACAAAATTGTAACATTTTAATAAAAAAAAACATTTAGTAAAAGTCTATAATACAATTATAATTTTTTTAGAAAGACAATTTAATTCTTTTTCAGATGACACTATTTACAACAAAATCGAATAAATATTTCAAAAGTAACACATTATATATGTATTAATCTTTATTGTGGTGGTCATCTTGGAAGCCATCTTGGATTTGAAGGTGACCGCGGTAAATTTGCAAGAGCACACCAATAAAATATGTTTACTAAATAATTAAGCAAGCAAATAAAAAAACCAAAAAACAAGGTGTGCTTAGTGTGTACAAACTTAACGATGTGAGTGCACAATTTAGGCTCTTGGACCTCCGCTTAACTGTCGATTCACGCGAATAAATTCGCTAAGTGGAAAACCGACTTGAAGTATAGGTTTTTCCTGCTGTTCTCGGGGGTTTATGCGATATCCAAAGCTCGAGCGAGCGCTTTAGTACTACTTTAGTGTTGCATGTTACTAGTGGATAACATGCAACACCGAAAAGCCGTACTTAGACCCTATTATGATGGAGAATAGGTTTAACCATCCACACAGACTTGAACCCCACTTTTTTAGTTTAGTGATTTGTAAACAAGCGTTACATTTGTCTTGTGTGTTTTTTTTTTCCAGATTTGACTTCTGTCCTGTCATGTTTTGTTATCAAATGCCCAAAATGTTTGGATGGAACTCCCTTTGATTGGTCTAATACGTCGATTTACAGCTTTGTTGAGCTTGTGGGTAATTTGTGGTTTCCATTATACACTTGTGATCACTTCTAGCGATAGGAGCACATAATATATCTGGTTTGTTTAAAAAGGGATGAATATTCGTGATAATTTTGTCTAAAACTGCCGTTCCTCTTGTTGTTACATAGAAGTTGGAATGAATTTCTTATCCTTGCCATTCCTAATGACTGATATTATAACGCCCCATGTTTTTTAAATAGTTATTTCCTTTTGACTGAAAAACTTTATTAGAATAATATTGGTGGTTTTTTTGTTTTGTTTTGTT
>NW_022749800.1:0-736 GCF_011630105.1 Anneissia japonica
TATATATGTATATGTATATATAATATGTGTATATAATATATATAATATATATATATGCTCTACATTTGATTACAGCCAATAAAAGTGTCATCTTCATTGATAAAAATCCAACAAAATGTATACCTTGCTCCGAATTTTATTTTATATAGGCCTATATGCTTATGTATACGGTATATGTTATATGAGCATTGCTGATTATCGGTATGGCATTTATTTGCAACCAGCATTCAGGATCGGCTATCACTATTGAAACACATTTTGTTTACGCGTATTTACTCTTAATTTATTTGATGTGTTTCGATTCGAGAAATAATTTAAGAAATTTCTACTCTCTGTGTAACACATAGGTTTTTCATTAGTATAATGTTCTGTAATATGGGAGGAAAAATATTGATTTAGTATGAAGTAGAAATAGACTACACTGTGACAAATGTTGGATTGGAATCATAACATCGCTTGATACATTTGACAACGGCAATCTTAACAGCCTAAACACATAGTCGTGTTTTTCAGGTAAATGTTTAATTTTTAAATAAAAAAAAAACATTGCTTATCAGATCTCGTACTTGACTTGCACGCAGTTATCTTTGCAGTTATTAATTCAATTCAATTCAATTCATTGAACATTTATTTCCATTTTCACAATTAAAAATAAAAAATCATTTTGACAAATCCAAATACAATGGAGCAAAACTTTAAAAGCTCAGAAGTCTGCAGTAGGAAAGCCCATGAAAAT
>NW_022749801.1:0-775 GCF_011630105.1 Anneissia japonica
TGGAATTGGAAACAGAAACCACCCCAACCCCACCATGCTTGTGGCCGTACAAAATCTTTATGTCTAGCATTTCTAGATAGCCGAAATTGCACTGTCAGACCCACAATTTTAATGTAATTTTCTTTTATCCTTATTTATTTTAAATCTTGTAAAATTTAGATTTATGGTTAATATTTCACCAATAATTTCACTATTGATAAGGTACCTAGTGATAAGATATTTATCTCACTGTTCTAAGAAAAGCAAACTAATGGAATATTGAAAAAATCTAGCGGAAATTTTTTGCGGACACACTGCAGACCCTCTTGACTTGGCGGGCCCCCAAAAAGTGTCCGCAGACTCCGGGGTGGGAGGTGTCAGGAAAAATTTGGTCCGGGGCAAAAATCGGTTCGGCGGACTGACTTTGGCCTCATAATTACTTGCCAAATGAAGTCAACATAAGCCAAAATCAGTCCGCTGAAATTACCTTTGCTGCACAGCACACTTGGAAATATTACGTCCGCAATAGATTTTGGCGGAAAAAACGACTCCTAAGTTTTTACAGACGTGCATACGCTTACCTAGCCAATCACAATGATGTCCCTAGCTGAAACCTGAATTTGTACACATCACCCTATATAAGAGTTTAAGTTCGGAATGTACAGTACAGTATTTCGGTTTAGTTGATAGTAGAGCCTTCATGGTTAGTGAACATTGGAATAACCATAAGGGAAGACTAAGCTATGTACACTGATATATACTAGTTATACGTTTAATAGTGTTACAGTATATTTGC
>NW_022749802.1:0-1289 GCF_011630105.1 Anneissia japonica
CGTATCAAATGATACAGAACTTGTGAAATATATTCTCATAAGAAAGTAACATGTTCAAGAGTACAAAGGTTACCATTTAAATGAAAGGTAAGGCGTGTGTGAAAGGAAGCCGTAATAAGTTAAATAACTTTCGGACATGACCACCAAGTGGTAGGATTAATTTATTTAATTTATACACTGATTGATTTTTTTAAATAAGAAAATAGCCATAAAGGCTGATTATAATTAATTAATTGTTTATTGATTAGTTGATTGATTGATAGATTGATTATGTACCATAGGCGTAGATCCCGGGGATGGGGGATATATCACCCCAATATTTGACAAGTGGGGATGGTCCATTGTATCATCCCCCCCCCCAATATTTTGACTATGTATGGGATAAAATAGAGCTTTAAACACTTCAAAAGACTGTGACAGAAATAATTTATGCGCTTACAAAGATGAAAATTAGCATAATGTATTAATGTTAAAGGTTATATCGGTTGATGAGGAATTTATTGATTAGGCCTATAATAGCAAATTGCATCAATTTATTTTGTAAAAACAAGGTTTCCAGCTTCAGGGGGGGGGGATCTTCTGTCCGCACAAGGGCACACATTGGCGCTAACACCAGGCGCGTAACAGGGGCCTTGGGTCAGAGTGGGTATTTATTTTCCCGCTTAGTAATTTACCATACCAACCCCACCCCACTCCCCATATAGTAAACAATACGACATAGGGCTTATCTTATTTATAATATAGGCCACACACGCGTGTTTGAAACTAAATATAACATTTTCATCATGGTTTTATTTATTACAAACATATTCTTTCACCATCAATACACATTGAGGCCCTTCTTTTAGGTTAAAACGATCTATCTTAAATTTGTCTTTCTTGAGTTTGGGACTATTATGTGTTTAAATAACTTAAAAGGATAAACCTAAAAAAGCCCTAAAAAATGCACGCGAAGCGCGCAAAATATTTTTGTGTTTTTAATTCTAATTTCGTCAGAATTGATGAAAACTCCCTAAAATGTGCAATTTATAGAGGAAATTGGCCTACCGTAACAAGAAATGCGCGCAAAGAATTTGAGAATTTTAGGCACTTTCAGAGGATGCATTTATTATTTTCCCCTTGTCCCCAGAGTTTTTAATTCTAATTTCGTTGAAATTCATAAGAACTCCCTAAAATGTGCAATTTTTAGAGGAAATTGGCCCATGTTAACAATAAATCGAAGGAGTTATGGCAGTTTTTGAAGTGGAGAAGGGGTTGCAGGGTGTTGTGAGTCTGGTCATTATGATATC
>NW_022749803.1:0-1809 GCF_011630105.1 Anneissia japonica
CCTTGAATTTTGAAGAACTTAAAAAGTCATTTAAAAGACATTTCAGAAGTCAGTGAAGGTCATTTTCCGAATTCTAGAAATCGAAATTTTCCCGGGGGAACTCGGACCCCTTTTTTCTTTGGGGTTCATTGGTTCTATTGAATCATTTTCAAGAGGGGGAAAACCTTGATTTTTGGAGAAATTAAAAGTAATTAAAAGACACCTCATAAGTCGGGAAAGCTCATTTCCCGCTTCTAGGAATAAAAATTTTCCCGGGGGAGAACCCCCCGACCCCCTTTCTTTTTGGGATTGGGAAAAAATTACCTGACCGTTTTGAAGAACTTAAATTAAAATTGCTATAAAATACGGTACTTCAGAAGTCGGGAAAGCTCATTTCCCACCATTTAGAAATTAACATTTTCCCGGGAAGAACCCGAACTTCCGTTTTCTCTTTGGGTTCATTGATTCATTATAATAATTTTCAAGAGGGGAAAACCTTGACTTTTGAAGAACTTAAAGTATTTAAAAGACACCTCAGAAGTCGGGAAAGCTCATTTCCCGCCTTCTAGGAATCAAAATTTTCCCTGTGGAGAACCCCCGGACCACCTTTCTTTTTGGGATTTGTGGATTCATGGAAAAAATCGTATGCAACTACTCATTTTTTTTAAATGTATGTATACATACATAAGGCTTATCTACTCTAATATCAATGCAATAAATTTACCTGACCGTTTTCAAGAGGGGAAAACCTTGAATTTTGAAGAACTTAAAAGTAATTAAAAGACACCTCGGAAGTCGGGAAAACCCATTTCCCGCCTTCTAAGAATCAAAATTTTCCTGGGGGAGAACCCCCCTTTCTTTTTGGGATTTATGGATTCATGGAAAAAAATTGTATGCAACTATTCATTTCTTTTTTATGTATGTATATACACATAAGGCCTATCTACTGTAATAACAATGCGATAAATTTACCTGACTGTTTTCAAGAGGAGAAAACCTTGAAATTTAAAGAACTTACAAGACACCTCAGAAGTCGGGAAAACTCATTTCCCGCCTTCTAAGAATCAAAATATTCACGGGGGAGAACCCCCGGACCCCCCTTTCTTTTTGGGATTTATGGATTAATGGAAAAAAAATCGTATGCAATTAGGCCTACTCAATTTTTGTTATGTATGTATACACACATAAGGCCTATCTACTGTAATAACAGGGATAAATTTACCTGACTGTTTTCAAGAGGGGAAAACCTTGCATTTTGAAGAACTTAACGTAATTAAAAGACACCTCGGAAGTCAGGAAAACTCATTTCCCGCCTTCTAGATATCAAAATTTTCCCGGGGGAGGACCCCCGCACCCCCTATTCTTTGGAAACCTTGAATTTTGAAGAACAAAGTCATTAGAAACCTAGCTTAAAAGTCGAGAAAGGTCATTTCCCGCCATCTAGAAATCAAAAATTTCCCGGGGGAGGACCCCCGGTTCCCCTTTCCTTTTTGGGAAAAATGTTGACCCCCCCCATCCCCTAGGTTTTTCCAGATCTGCATGATTCATATTCCCATTCATCTTATAAGTGGGCCCCCCCACCACCTTTGGAAAACGTTCCGCCGGCCCTGCCTCAGCCCCAGCCATGGTGGGGCTGAGGTGGTTGTGAAATCCCGTTTCTGAAGTTGGCCTATGTAAAGTACATACTCAAAGACAATGTTTCTAAACTTTGTTTTCTGTGGTATATCACACACACATTAATAAGATCTTAATGGTTGTCAAAAAACCCTGATAAAAGATCATGAGAATTTTTTTTGGCGCTTCATTTTGGCTAATGGTGATGTGATGATG
>NW_022749804.1:0-597 GCF_011630105.1 Anneissia japonica
GGGAAGTAGGTTAGCATTTAACACCTTTCCATTGTGTTCATATGAGCAATTGAATACTAGTCTATTTTTCCCATTGTGGGAGACTACATGATGTGGGAAGTACCATGATTCATTTGACTGATCAGCTTCCTCTCTAGATATTTCTTTAACACAACCATCATCCACCAGCTTCCTCACCAGTTGGTTGTGGGTTTCTGCCTTTTCTGGATTGGTCTGAAGTTGCCGTTCCGAACGTCTAAGAATGGGTAGGACCGCTTCAGGCCTAGCATGGAATGTTACGTCATTCTGTGTGCGAAGAAGCGGAGTGGCATAACGGTTTACCCCATTGATTTTAACTCGAACTGTCTTCTTTTCCAAGAGTTCTACTGCTTGATTATCTTGACGAGACCTAACGGCATGTTTGGAATAAGGTAAAATGTCAATTTCCCACAGTCGTTTCACATTTTTCAACAAGTCCTGATTTACTTTAGTGTTGACAAAATATGCGGATTGAGGTTGCTGATATGTCAGTAGATGAGATGGACCTTGTATTGTCCACCCTAATGCTGTCCTGATTGCAGCTGGAGCTCCCCTAGGCCCTAGACGTACTGGTTCCAA
>NW_022749805.1:0-1376 GCF_011630105.1 Anneissia japonica
ATGAAAAGTTAATTTTTAACTTTAAATCCATTGGTTTTCACATGTTGTACGAGTTGGTAATAACCATCAAGAAAATGTATACTTCATTGGATTCAGAAATATAAAGCCATTGAAATTATAATTATTTTTTGCCATTGATATACAATAAGAGTATCTTAATATACCTTCAAGAAAATATCTTTTACAGTATTGGATTCACAAATATAAATTGATTTAATGTAATAGTATTAACTGATATGCAGTTTTAAAATACTTTGAGATGAATGACCGGTTTACTAAGACACTATCCTGTGTTATAAATGATAGGTGCTTTTATATTGAAAAGAAAAAAAAAACATGATACGTTTTAATGTTATTGTTACCTATAAATAATCAGATATTTACTGTAAATTATTTTTAATTAAAATATAACGTTGGCATTTTGATACCTTAAAAACTTATTAGGTATATTTGAGATAAACATGCTTTTATTATTAAAAAAAAAAAGAGGAAGTAATGGGCCTTTATGTTTTTGTTCCCAATCAAAGTTTCTTTTAACTTTAAATCCATTGAATTTCATATGTTGTAAGAGTATCATTTGGTAATATACCTTCAAGAAAATGTATGTATTGTTTTTTAGTCTTATTTCATTTTGTTGTATTTTTCAGAGAATGCATGTAAATCCAAAATACATAATGCATGTCAATTTAGTTGCCAAAACCATCTGTAAAATTTGATTACAATTGTAATGTAAAAAGAAAATACAGGCAATATGTTACTAAATTGTATACAGTTTTCTCTGTAAATTTAAAGATATGTACGTAAAATTGATTAACTTATTTTCTGTATTTTAAAACTGTATGTAAAACTGGTTTACAGATTTTTTGTAAATTTACAGAGAAACTGTATACAATAGTAACATATTTTTTGTATTTTCTTTTTACATTTGCAATTGTAATCAAATTTTACAGACAGTTTTGGCAACTAAATTGACATGCATTTTTCTGTAAAAATACATAATTATTTTTTACAGTGTATACACACACATATATATATATATACATACATACATACATTATAACATACATACTTATATGTACGGTTGGGTCAAATTTGTGTGGTGGTTGAAAAATACAGGAGTCTTTATGGCCCAAAATAGTGATTTCAGACTACATTGGTAATGTAATTCGACAGGCAAATTACAGTAACATTTTTAGCACATTTCTTTGAAAAAATATGTATACAGTATTTTCATTTTACAGTAAGTATTTTGGAACGATATCGGAAGTGGGGGTGCTGGCAGTGGCCTGCTATTAGGACTACAATTTATTTGAAAATATCTTGGGTCTAACTACCCTCGCATCGCAGTAATACTGAACTAGGCCTACCTTAGGCCT
>NW_022749805.1:1397-10771 GCF_011630105.1 Anneissia japonica
GAAAGCTAGATAGTCGTTATGTACCCGACAGTCGGCTGCCTTTATATTTTCACCTGTTTTCAGTTTGCATTCAAAGGGTACATTGCTGCACAGCCAACTGTCGGGGATATAGTACCTTCATATGAATACTCATTAGTATACAACAGAAAAAAAAAACGTCGCATGGACTTAGTGAAAAATGGAGATCTAAATGAAAAAACGATGTATTTCAGCAAGTATTAAAACATTTTAGTTTTATTTTAGGCCTTCTTCAAAATACCTATGCCTACAGCAGATGATTTTCTTGCCGTAAAACCAAAATAGTTTCATCCATGCCGACATTCCGGTCGGTTAGCGTGAGCCCTGAATGAACTCTGCAGAAACTTCACATCGATCTTCGCATCGCGATGTAAAACAAAATGTCGGAAAACTTTTCTTTGACGCATGCGCATTTGCATAAATGTCTACACACACACAGATAGTCGTTATGTACCCGACAGTCGGCTGCCTTTATATTTTCACCTGTTTTCAGTTTGCATTCAAAGGGTACATTGCTGCACAGCCAACTGTCGGGGATATAGTACCTTCATATGAATACTCATTAGTATACAACAGAAAAAAAAAAACATCGCATGGACTTTCAGCAAGTATTAAAACATTTTAGTTTTATTTTAGACCTTCAAAATACCTATGCCTACAGCAGATGATTTTCTTGCCGTAAAACCAAAATAGTTTCATCCATGCCGACATTCCGGTCGGTTAGCGTGAGCCCTGAATGAACTCTGCAGAAACTTCACATCGCGATGTAAAACAAAATGTCGGAAAAATTTTCTTTGACGCATGCGCATTTGCATAAATGTCTACACACACACTCACACACTACACACAATAAAAAACATAGGAAATAGCAAGAGTGATTCCACGTTAACCACAAGACAAAGGGTAGTCCGATTATAGTGGATGCTACCGTAAATGGAAAGCTAATCCCGTTGGAGCTGGATACAGGCTCATCAGTTTCTCTCATACCAGAAACGACCTACAAGAAAATATTTAACTCTATGCCACCATTACAACAAACCACGATTCGTTTGAAAACGTATTCTGGCGAGAAGATCATACCCCTTGGCATGCTCACTGCAGTTAAGGTTACCCCGACTGAAACTTTGAGCCCAAATAACACACAACCATTAACCGAAACTGATGCTTCAAAACCAGAAAGCCTTACTTCGACAGACATCAAGGAAACATACATGCCTACCACAATCACACCAACTACGGAACCACCATCTACACTGAAAGCAGAACATGTACGACGTTACCCAAGGAGAGAAAATGTTTGCCCACCAGACAGACTAAACTTGTTATTTTAGTTCAACTGATGTTCATTTTATTCAGAGTTAACTGTACAACTGAACTTTAATTCATATAAATAATAACTACTAAATACTGTACAATACTGATGATTGAACTTTAATTGTAACTACACCAGAATTGTAACTGAAAATCTAATCAGTTGATAACCAGTATGCACTGCAACCTACCTTAAAGACAAGCATTGTTACAAATGTTTATTTCTTTAAATTTATAAATAATATGGAAAGTATTTTCAGGACAAACATTATCATCGACGAATTCGATAAAGCAGTTATCAATACACCAAATGGTAAATACTATTTTTTGTGTTAAACTACAAATAAAATGGCATCATTTCCTTTTGAATGCCAAATTAATAAAAAAGTATTAATTTATTAATTACCGTAGTGCTGTATATATTTATTAATGTCTTTAAGCTTTGACTGTCAATACAAAGAGCACAATAGAAGAGATGGAACACAGTCATCCCGACATTTCAGGTATGATCATTACGATTATAATTCTTCTGAATGTATAAGAAAATGTTACAGTTAACAGATTGATAATGTTTTTTAAAGTTTTACAGAAACGGACGTGAGTGGCGTTGATTTTGATTCCGAAAGCTGTTTTTTGTTTATTCCTGAAGAATACATAAACGGTAGGCGTTCGTTTAATTTGAGAACCACTCCCATGATCCTTTTACCGTCGACACCACTATGTTTATTATTATTGTTATTTTTCGACATGTAATTCGACACTAAATCTGTATATGCCCTAAAAAATGCAGATTTTGAAAAGATGAAAATTATGTTGAATAATTTTAATTGGGAAAATTGTTTTCTGTTTGAAAACATTAGTAACATTTGGGAAAGTATTATAAGTTATATAAATAAGGCAATTTCTGAATCAGTGCCTATTAAGAAAAGAAGTAAGACCAAATCATTTCCATGGATTACTACAGAAATTAAGAAATTAAAGACACAGGAGGCAACAGAAAAATTTAAAAGTTGTAGCAGAAGTTTGAAAAAAGCCATATACTGTAGTCATAGAAATTATGTTTTAGATATCTCAAATAAGGCGTCTACAAATATGAAACAATTTTGGGCATACATTAGGGCAATTAAACAAGATTCAGAAGTTATAAGTTTTAAAAT
Organism: Anneissia japonica; assembly: GCF_011630105.1. NCBI lineage: Eukaryota > Metazoa > Echinodermata > Crinoidea > Comatulida > Comatulidae > Anneissia > Anneissia japonica. Next base: position 3,884 of record NW_022749805.1, read on the forward strand.
AAATGATGGTGTTGTAACAGATGCAAAAGAGTTAGCAAACCTATTTAACGATAAATTTTCTAGTAATTTTTGTAATGATGATGATGATAATGACTTACTTTACAACTCTGATATTGTCTCAAAACACCATATGGAATTTGAAAAATTTAATGTGATGGAGGTTTATCAGGCCTGTCTCTTATACACATCTAGATGTGTATGTTTGTAAGATTATGGAAAAACTTTTATGTAAACGAATAAGTAATTTCTTAGAGTTCAATAATTTATTATCAGATAATCAGTTTGGTTTTAGACATGCATATAGTACTGCATTGTTACTCACAAAGGCATTTCATTCATGGGCTCAAAGTTTAGAATCTAAAGATTGTAGATGTAATTTTCTTAGATTTTTCATCTGCTTTTGATAAGGTCCCACATAAGCGTTTACTTAAAAAGCTTAATAATATTGGTATAAACAAAACTGTAAATAAATGGATTCAGGACTTTCTTTCAGATAGAAAACAAAGAGTCATCTATAGAGGTGAAACTTCTAAATGGAAGAGTGTAATATCAGGAGTTCCTCAAGGGTCAGTCATTGGCCCTTTGTTATTTTTAATGTATGTAAGTGACCTTGAATATGGTATAACATCTTCAATTTTTCAATTCGCTGATGACAATACGATTTCAAGACCTATTTATGGAATAGACGACTGTATTAGGCTTCAGGGTGATTTAAATAGGATTGTTGAATGGTCTATTGTTAACAAACTGCCGCTAAATGCATCTAAATGTGCAACTATGAGTTTATCTAGGTGTAAAGAGCCTCTTATATGGGACTATAGTATAAATTTTGAAACAACTGAAAGTCCTTGAATTTAAACTACTTGGTGTTTATATTAACAATAAGTTATCATGTCATTCCCATTTGAATTATGTTAGTAATAAGGCAAGCAGACTTCTTGGTTTTGTTTCAAGATGTAGTAAGGCAATGTCTTGGATGGCTATGCTCAATCTTTATAAAACTTTAATATTACCGGTTATGACGTACTGTTGCTGCATGTGGGCACCTACTGAAATTTCAAATATTTATAGACTAGAAAGGGTACAAAAAAAGGCAACTAAAATAATTATGTACAGAAAGGAAGGAAATTGGACACGTCATATTTATATAGATTAAGGATTTTGAATATTTTAAGCATGGAGGATATTTTTAAAGTATATCGACTAACGTTAGGTTTTAAAATAATGCATGGACAATGTCCATTGTCGTTTAATAATCTTGTGAGATCAATGAAAAGGTGTGAAGGGCGATTAATACATTGGAAAGCCAAGACTAATACATTTTTAAATTCATCTTTTGTTATTTTTCCTAGATTATAGGAACAACTTCCTAATGAAATTAAACAATGCACATCCATTTCGGACTTCTATTAATTATCTCTATTTTTCATTTTGTTTTAGTTAAATCAATTTATTTTGAATTTACTTTTTTGTATATATTTATATTGTATTGTCATTGTATTTGTTTTTGATGATGGAGTAAGAGCAGCTTACTGTTTGGGCTTATGCCTATTACTTACTCCTGGCAAGAATATTGTATGTATACTTTTTACTCTGCCGAATAAATATTATTATTATTATTATTAATTACCTTAAAAAAAAGTTACCCTATGCTAAAAATGGAAGAGCCATGCCTACGTCACCGCTTTGTAAAGCCTGGCTGCTTTGCAAAGCGTGTCTGACTTAAGTCTCGCTGCTGGTCTGCAACAGGATCTCTATCACTGCGGCAGTGCCGATTAGACCAGGCTATAATTGAGATAGGTGCCACTTGGAGAGGTAGAAATTCTCATATGGTTTTTCTAGACCAGTTTTTTATGGGGAATCAGAATGTGAGGTAAAAGGGGTGTAACCTGAGAACTTTCGCGTGAGGGCGCTTTTTTCAAAATGGCCGCCAAAATCCAATAAACTACATATATATGGGTAAAGCAAGCACAGAAGAGGTAGGTTTGACCAACTTTTGAATATGTAATGATAGGAGTAAAGTATAACTAGCTAAAGTTATTAATGTGAAGATTTCGGGAGGCAACTGAGGGCGCTTTTTAAAATGGCTGCCAAAATTAAGAAACAACTTATATAATGTGCTATAAAGGACATTCTTCAATATACTCAATATGTCAGCGATCTCAATAAATCGTGGATAAATAGCTTTTAATAATAAGCAGATCGCTTTTGTTAGTCGGACCACCGTGCTGCAACGCGTACCGGTACTAAACATTTAACACCTTTCTAGGTGGGACATGGTCTCCACAGCAGTGGAGTACCTTTTTGCAGAGTATCAGAACAAACAACAACCTCGAAGGTGTGTATGAATAGGGCCTACATTTGCAATGCTTTTATAAGCATGACATTGGTAATGGTAACTCAAAATCAACAGCAAATTAATTATATTTTATGTTTTATCTAATCTTTTTCCCGGGTTTCTAATTAATCATATTTTTATTAATTTTTTATACCACTTTTTTTTTCTAGTGTGGCATAACAGATTGAACCACAAGACGCACTCTTCTGCCCTGAACATGTACAGGTCGGTTGGCTTACTTAATTTTAAGTATTCAGAAATGTAATTTGAACTGGCATACAACTGTGGAAAGTTTGTAGGGTGCAGCGCATTGTATTTGCAAAAAAAAAAACGCTTTCTGACCTGATTGGATCGGACTGCACAATTGTCTTCAAAAATATAAATAATTATAAAGAATTATTGTTGCATTACTATTATTTTTATTATTATTATTAATATTATTATTACATTATTATTATTATTATTACATTATTATTATTAAATTATTATTATTGTTAAATTATTATTATTATTATTAAATTATTATTGTTATTATTATTATTACCATTTTATTATTATTATTATTTTAATTAAATTTTGTTAACAATTAACGCTATACAGTATAACTTTTTAAAATTTCACTCATTTCTTTTTCTGTTCAAAAATAAAACCTGCGTTTTTTTTTCTTTTTAAAGGCTCATCGCATCACTATGGACAGAGTCTGAGGTCATAAATCTTCAGATTCGTTTGGTGTCGGAGAGCAAGATGGCAAAGCGCCAACGAAAGCAGACCAAAACCAATCAGGGAAGGATATTCCAACTGTGGGCAGATTTTCAAACTGGAACTCTATCAGCTAGGCAATTTTTAAGAGGGCGTGCCAATGTCTACGGGCATGCACCAGATGGCCATTAGGCTAGTATGTAGTGCTATAGACTAAAACTCAACACAGGGGTATGCGGGCTGCGCCTTAGGACCTGAACGATCCTACCCCGGGATATGATGCATAGTTCAAATGTAACATACTGTTTGTGTAAAGAGTATAACCTTAAATGCCTATAGTGCTGTAGACTAAGCTGGGGCCGGTCTAGCGCTCTAGGCCAAGCACCCTGGCCTAGGTTTTAAGTCAAAATAGGCCTACACTGTTAAAAATCACTGTAGTTTTGACAGTAATTTACTGTAATTCACTACAGTAACATACTGTATTTTTCATTTTACGGTATCATACTGTAAATAGTAAAATATACAATAGTCTACTGTATTTTACAAAATGTTGACAAATATTTTACAGTAGCTTAGTAGACTACTGGAAAATCGCGGCTTTCCAGTATTTTACTGTTTTTATCGAGCATGATGGGATAGTGTGGCATCATCATCAGTCATCATCATCTTTGGCGCTCAAACTCGGTCGGCGAACAGCAGATAACCACGCACAGTATTCCAGGTTAGTAACTGCATGATAATTGTTTTATTTCGAGTTCTATTTTAAAAATATCAGGAACCTAGTATCTACTACAGTACTGACTGATAACAATATTCATAAATATACCTTATTTTTACTGTAGACACCTAAATGATAGAATAAGGCTCGTTAGGCGGGTCTCTTCCTTCCCCGTACTCAGCATCATCACGTTGCCCGCTGGCGCTGCGCGGTTATCGCCTTAGGCTCAATCAAGAGGGGTTCTTTTTGGCCGTCTATTTTTTGCACGAAATTTAGAAACCTGATTATTTAAACAATCTTTATTATTTTTAATGCACTAAATTTATAAACTTGATTATTCAAACAATCTTTAACATACGTAAATTATACACTTTATTGTACGATGTATGTAGCAGGCACACCTGTAAAAACCTGTTAATAGATGGTGAAAAGTAACATGATACTTGTAGTTTACAGAGGGTTTATAGATATGACCTATTTTTATCGTTTGTTTACTACTTCTTGGCGATATATGTATCTTAATTCCCTTGAATTATTATATTTGAAATTGTATGCCAAATTTTTGTTACCAGCTTCAACTATTCAAAAAATTATTGAAGAATTCCAAGAAATACACTGTATCGGTCCGTCATATTTTGTAGCTAAACTACATGAGAAGCTTGTTTCAAGGAACATGTGTAATGCTGATGAGGCTAATCAAATAATCACTCTACGTAAGCTTGTTGGTATGCTAATGAGAACATTGGGAATTCCCTAAAAGGGTTTCCCTGCCTTTTTTTTTTTTTTTAATCTTTTGTTTTCAATTTTAGTATGTATACTTGTGACATATGCCAGTATTCTTCTGAGTCTGAGTCCATTTAAAAAGTGTTTGAAAGCATTTAAAATAAAATCATCATTCACTTCACACTTGTCCCGAAAACACAAAGATCATTCCATTACACTTTTGTGTGATTTACAAAATAGTGACGCACAATCAAAATCCAGTGAGCTGCAGAACCTACTGTCTCAAGATGATATTCAAGTTTATGATAATAATGAAGCATACGATGATGATGATGATGAGGAAGAAAATGATGACGATTTCACTCAATTCATTAATATTGACAAAAATATGTATCTTAATTCCCTTGAATTATTATATTTGAAATTGTATGCCAAATTTTTGTTACCAGCTTCAACTATTCAAAAAATTATTGAAGAATTCCAAGAAATACACTGTATCGGTCCGTCATATTTTGTAGCTAAACTACATGAGAAGCTTGTTTCAAGGAACATGTGTAATGCTGATGAGGCTAATCAAATAATTAGTGAATTAGCCAAAAAAGACCTTTTTAGTGCATGTAATAATGGTGTATTAAGATCAGATCAAACATGTAAAACATTCTACAAAAAAGCATTTCACTATGTGGAACCTATCCAAATTTACTTAGGAGTAAGCGATACTGGAAAACATACATTTTGTGAATATGTTCCTATAAATAATACCTTGAAAGCAACCTTGGATCCCATAATAATGGGGGGTTTACAGAAAATTTCAGTACAACTAAAAATTGGTGTCGTTATTGCCTGCTGGATAGTTCAACTTTTCGATTAGATCCAACATCACTTGGCCCTATAAGATCTGTTGAAAGCTATAAGCATTGTGTGCAGGAGAAACTTAATGATCCTTCCTCGGAGTCATTTGGAATCAAATTTGATTCAATATTTAATGAGTTAAGATATATTTATGTATGTCAGCCAGGGCATGATTTGTTTGAAGGTGTTGTTTCAATAGACCAAGCTTTATTCGTTAATTATTTTGTAAAGGTCAAGAAATATTTCACATATCAGCAGTTGAATAGAATAATTGGGAAGTTCAAATACCAAGAAACTGATTCCAACAACAAGCCATGTGAAGTAAACATTAAAGGGGAAAAATTAGGTGGTCATGCTGCACAGAATTGGTGTCTTCTAAGGTTATTGCCTATTTTTGTAGGTGACAGAATAAATGATCCATTGGAGGATACAATTTGGCAATTAGTCTTACAGCTTAGGGAGCTTGTGAACCTAATTTGCGCTCCTAAAATTAGTTGCAATCAAGTGGCGTACTTGGGTGTACTTATTGTTGACTATATTGAAGGACGAATTTCTGCATTTCCAGAAAATAAGATAAAACCGAAGCATCACTTCTTACTACATTATCCCCAACTAATTCTTAAATTTGGCCCTCTTATTAGACTTTGGACTTTACGTTTCGAAAGCAAACATACTTATTTTAAACGTTGTGCTAGGCAATCACAAAACTTTAAAAATATTTGCTACACTCTTGCTACAAGACATCAAGCAGACAAAGGGATAGAATTTTATGTTTCCACTTACAACAGCAAAATTGAAGACTCTGTTAAGGAATTTCAATTCCTTCCAGAAAACACTATTGTTTTAAACCGTATTATATATAAAGGTACATTATATAAAAAAGGTTTGCTTGTGCCCCTTGAAGAAAATGCTACTGGTGTGGTGTTTGGTAAAATTGAAATGATCCTTAACTATTGTAGCTCAACAATATACCTTATTACACAAATATGTCAGTCAGTTAAGGTGGTAGATCTAGGTGTGTATTCTTTGGTTTATGACACTCCTGATAAACAACAATATAGTTGTGTGCAAATTGATAATTTATTAGATTATTATCCTTTACCAGAATACAAAATATGTGGTTTGATGCTTGCTTCACTGCATCATGAACTGTGTTATAAATACTAAATTTTCAGAGCGTAATGGATGATTTCATAAAGAATGCTATACAGTCTGTATTGCCATCTCTGAATGAGGATTTGCTTATGGCTGTGGTAGAGCGGTTGAATGGCCATGGTGTAGAAACTGAAGAGGACCTTCAATTTGTGACAGAGGATGATGTAAAAGATCTCCTAAAAACAATTCAGCCCCGTAAACTATTATCTAGTTGGAATAAGAATGGTAAGTTCTTGTAATGTAATGTGTAATGTAGTTCGATTTATATAGCGCTTTATACAGAAGCGCTGTGGACTATTAGCTCGTACAGTAACTTTCTTCTCCCCTAAGGGTCTCTGCATGTCTGAGCTACCCAGTAAACCGGTACCAGGTACCGTCGTCTGTCCACAACAGGGGCTGTATG
>NW_022749805.1:11130-19808 GCF_011630105.1 Anneissia japonica
GTCCACAGCAGATGAGAGTTGTAGGTTGCATAATAATACTGTATATTTAATCACACTGGTAATGCTTTCTCATTACACAATCCTTCTGTTTTGCTGACAGTAGTATTATAGGTGTGTGCTTACTGTATATAATCGGAAAAAATATGAATTGAATTGAATCTATGTCAGTTTACTGACTGCTAAGGTGTAATATGGCCTATTCTACTGGTGCCGGAACAGAGATACACCGGATCAAAATTACATCTGCCCTTTATTAGATTATTTAGTGAACATCTTGTTTTATTTATGCACAGATACTTTCCTGTAGTACTGCTGGATTGTATAATGATATCCTGTTTGCTTCAGTCCATTTGTTGTAATTTTATAGGCTGCAACATAATGCCGTTTGAATTGTTATATTTCAGATCCATTTGCTAGTGTAATGCCGATAATTCCCATTGATCTACCTTCACTATCACCATCCACATCTTCTGAGAGATCTTCATCGGACGATTCTCAAGCAGTACCTTCAATAGTATCACCTAATAATTCATTTATGAATTGGCCAGATGTAATTGATATACCTTTTGATAAATTTCCTCATGGTCTTAAAAATGCACTAAGATCAGGGAATCGGCCAAGCCCGGCAGAGAGAAGACACATGGTGAGAATGGTCGTAGATGTAATGCGGACATTTAAACCTAATCCAAATAAGGCACAGTGTGCATCCGTGGCAAAAGCAATCGTTGTGCAGTATTCTGACAGTTTTATTGACAAAACTGATGATGGAGAAAAACTTGGATGTGGATATTATTCACTGTTAATGAAAATCAAAACGCGTGTGGAACATGTTAATAGAAACAATGATGCAGCACGCATGAGGAAGAAAAAAAAGAACAATAACAAGGAAGTTGCAGCAGCTAATGAACAACCAGCAGTTGACTCATATGGCTGCATTAACTGGCAGCCAAATAAATTGCCTCCAGGTGAAACTGATGAAACCTTGCAGTTCAAGAAGGGGGAATTGATTGACCACTATGAGCAGTTTGGTCCAACCCAATCCGACAATGAAAACATTGAGCAGCTGATGAGCGACACTTGCATCTTGCAGCGTAAAATGCTTAACTCAAGAAATCCATCGCCTACCATTCCTGAATTAAGAAAGAACTGGCCATACTTGTTTGTAGAGAGGGGGCTGTTTGCACAATTTCATAAATTGACAGGTATACCAATACACATGCGTTTAAGGGAGGCCAGACTAAAGAAAGGAATGCGGATAATTTAATTTTTTGAAAGTCAACCAAACCCAAAAAGAGGAGTAAGCCTAATACTTGAACAATTCCAGTCAGAGGATTGTGAAATGGTGGCACCAGCAGTTGTTTTGTTTTGTTTTGAAGCGGCTACCACATTGGAGTTTATACAAAGGTAAATCAAAAAATTTTAAAATAATGTTGTACTCCTCATGTGCAATGATAATTCATGTTTTTGTTCACGATATTGTCATTGTTCTCGTTATTGAAAAGCAAGGAAAGGAAGCTTGTGTATTCATAGTATTTTAGACAATGCTTACACTATTTACATTAATTAGTGTATAAAGGAATCCGCGTGTAAAACAAGAACTAATGTTGAAGCGAGTCTCTACACTTTAGTAACTATTGTATATTAAACAACATGTCATGATACATCAACCTTTAAATATTTATTTTTTTAATTTATTTATTTTTTTAATTTATTACGCTTCATCATTGCACAGAAATGACATATACAATTGGGAAAAAAAATGGACAGGAGCAAAAAAGATGAACAGGTTACAAGCACCTCTTACATCCCCTCTTAAAAAAATAACCTCACAATCAAAGATGCAAGAAAACAGAACATTTAAAAAAAATACATAATTTTTTAAAATTTCAAGATAAGATAATTAATTATTTATTATTATTTAATTATAAATAACAATACACAAATTAAATATGAAATAATTATATGGTGTGTAGAAGATCTAGAAAAATTAATTTTTTAAATTCTTGTTTATTACAGATGTTTAATACGTATAAATCCGGAGGCTGGGACGAAATGCACTACTACAAATAGGACCAGCAAGAAGACTGGTAGACTTGTACAAAGAAAAAGGGAGATAATTAATCCTCATGTTGCCACGTTTATTAAAAACTTAGCAGATTTTGAATGGACGTCTGCTTAGGAATCAAGATATGGATGTCAGTAGATTTATAGAAATAGTTTTATGTACATTAGCCTCCAAATTTTTTTTTCCGCTAATATAGAAGACATGCGATGGGCTGCTACTAACTTTTTTTTATTGGATCTCTGATCCCCTGATCCTCAACTTACTTTAATAAGTGTGGCCTACCATGGGTGTATACTGGATAATGTCTACCAGTAAGGAATATCTTTTAAAGAAGAGTGAAATTTATCATGTGAAATTTATCATGTCAAATAAGTTTAAAATAATATTTTGTTTTTTAAATCATAATTAATTTTCAATTATTTTATTGTTTTCTTATCAAATGGTTTGGTTCCACTTTATTTAAAAAAAATAACCTTTGATATTAAAACTCTGTAAATATATTGTAAATTATAAAGTTTAATGTACTCTTTTTGTATATTCTCTCGGAAAAATTCACTGAGGGGAGGCTATTTTTTACTGTGAAGTGTAAAAGGAGTTTTTTAGTTTATAGATGGATTCAAATTACTGGCTGCCTGATTTTGTGAATTGCATATGTATAGAGTTATCAATTTTCATTTTTTTTTTTATTGTTTTATATGTTGACAAGAGTTTATGTATTGTAGCATCCTCTAATAAACATTTATTACTACAAAGTTAATCACGTATTATTTTCTTTATTTTTGTATGTTCAACCTAAAATTTAGTGAATATAATCATCATCCTCTAAAGTGAAAATACAATTGAAACATTTAGTAACTTATTCCATGTTTCAAATGTATTTTCACTTTACAGGACGATGATTTTTTAATACATTATTATTTCGATCTGAAATACAGCAGAATAATTATTACTGTATATTTGGCTGTAAATCAAATACAGTTTCGCAGATTCTAATGTATTTTTTTACAGTAGTATTTCCTCTACTGTACTTACAATTACAGTAGAATGCTTTACTACTGTATATTTTACAGGTAGCATTTACAGTATTGTCAATTTGTACTGTAATTTTTACAGTAAGTTACTGTGGCTACATTTACAGTAATTTATTTATACTGTAAAATTTACAGTAAATTACTGCTTTATTTGTTTACAGTAACACTGATCACTACTGTGAATTTTACAGTAAATTACTGGCGTCTGAGCTGCCAGTAATTTACTGTAAATTTTACAGGAAATTGTTAACAGTGTATGATATAAATAAGAGAAAAAAGGCTTCAAAATATTCCATTATCCACATTTAATAGTTTACAATATGATGCTTCAAACAAAAATGTGAGGTCTCGCCACAAAATGAGTCTCATGGTTGGAAATTCAAAAATAGAGTTTATATATAATTGGGTAGATCACATTATTAGCTTTCATTTAGTCTTGAAATGGGTTCTATTTTCTCTATGCTATAAGTAAATCAAGAGATGTGAATTTAAAGTTTAGGTGTATAAGAACCACGTTTTGAGAAAATCAACCTAAAATATAAACTAACCTGTACATGAATAGAATTACAGAATATGTGCAGGATATGTGCAGGGAACACTATTTTGGCAAGAAAATTCACTTACAAAGTATAGAACCATAAAATATATGAGTATCAAGTTATTCAAAAACATTAAAATCAAATTTTGTAAAATATTGACTTTCATTTCGTGGTGACTAATAACTATGATATGCAACAAAGGTAATCACATTCACAATTGCCATGTCTTAAAAGAGGGGAATGGTACAATCATACCAATATACAGGCCAAGTCATAAGGTAAATGTCAATGATTACCAGCCATGCTACCGTTGCTTTGGCTGGTATGCAGCGAGCGAGATGTGGAAACACAGGTGTTTATCGACCCGAGTTCTCAAAATGATAGCAACAGCAAAACGAGAGGTATAGTGGCTAAAGGAAGACAAATGTTGCCACCTTTACCTAATATTGATGGTGATGACACAGTTCACAGGGTCCTGGCTGGTTTACGCCCTGGTGAGGTAGAACAAGTTATCAAGAATGTTTATCTGATTATAAAATTTGCCAAGAAATTTTGCTTTATAAACTCGCCCACGACCAGGAACAATACTCCTATATTAGAGGGAAGCTATGTAAAATTGCACGACTAGTCATTCAATACAGACAAGACAAAAACAAATTAAGTGCAAATCTTTCCACTCTAATATTAATCCCAAAGAATTCTTGAGGGTTGCACAAGCAGTTAGAGCTGTTTCTGGTTTTGAGGAAGGAACACACATGTATCATACTCCATCTTTAGCCCTGAAGCTCGGCCACATCTTAAATCAGATTGCAATGCAATCCGCAGCTTTTGCCCTTAACGAATGACGTCATACTGCTACCAAGGTATTTGCAGGAAAAAACAGAAGAATACATGTTACAACTAAAAACTAAAAGCGTGGAAGACACAAGTAAATTACGGGCTGAACTAAGTAAGATTATCATGACTTACTGATTTCTCCTTGTCGTCTCCTTGTTGTCAGTAAGATGACGGTCGATGATTACATCCAGCTCAAAAGGGGGGAATCCACAATGGTAGAGGGACAGCTAGAGCAAATGGCCGAATGGGTGAAGAACTTGGTGAAACTACTGTGGCGTGTTGAAGTAAAAGGAAAACATAGTAGAATAGTCCCCGTAATGATGACTGAATTTGTGAAAAAAGCAATGGATACTTTACTAATTTACAGGAAGAATAACAAAATTGATGTAAATCCAAGAAACAAATACTTCTTCGCAGTTGTCTCTAATACCTGCTGTTCACATGTTAGAGGATGTGATGCTCTGCGTTATCACTCATACTAATGTGGCGCTAAAAAGCCTGACCTACTTAAGTCAACAAGATTGAGAAAGCACATAGCCACGATGATTCAGCGTATGAGCCTACAAGACAATGACATGACGGAAACATTAAGGTTCATTATCAAACGGGAGAAATCGGTTTTTGTTCCCACGCAACTTCCGCTGTATCTGGGGGCGCACATCGATCTTGTTCGTTCAGTGGAGTTCCCCTCCACGGGTTGGATCCGCAAGTGTCAGCTAGCAATCACTCAGCTTCTTTCCCTTCCGCATTCCCCTGCCGAGTCGTGGCTGCGGATGTTGGGGTTTCGCGAGTCTGGTAGACCTAGTTCCTTCCTTATTGCCTGCTTCGCATGCGCCCTCTTCAGCTGCATCTGCTCGCGTTTTTCTCTCCAGCGTCTCGGGACTTGTCAGCTCAGATTCCCTTGAACGCATTTGTCGCCAGGCACCTCCGGTGGGGGCTTCGGGAGAACGTGCTTCAGGGCGGGAAGTCTTTCCCCGACCCTCTCCCCGTCTTTCACTTTTCGGCCGACACCTCCCTTGGGGGTTGGGGTGGTTGTTCGCTCACGGAGCGCGTCGTGGGGGACTGGTCGCTGGAAGAATCCACCAGTCACATAAACGTTCTGGAGCTTTTAGCAGTTCTTCAGTCTCTGGAGGCCTTCGTCGATCGGGCAAAGGGGAAAGCTGTGCTAGTTCATTCCAACAGTTCAACCGTGGTCTCCTATATGAACCGTCAGGGCAGCACGCATTCACCAACGCTATGCTTCCATACATGGCAGCTCCTGCTCCCGGCCGACTGAATGTCCTCGCCGATGCGCTCTCTCGACGTCGGTTACCTCCACTCCGTTCGACGGCCCAGCATATTTTCAACACGTTTGGGCGTCCCAACCTAGATCTGTTTGCAACGAATGCGAACACTCAGCTTCCGACGTTTTGCTCCCGGTTTCTGGAACCAACAGCGTGGGCAGTAGATGCCCTTTCCATCTCATGGGACATGTTTTGGACGTACGCGTTCCCGCCCAGGTAAGTATTCACAAAATAGACTACACAAATCAATCGTGATGTTGGTAGTCTATGAGTGAGATACTTACCTGGATAACCTTCCCTCCCTTCCTACCCTCGCCGTGATCGTGTTGATCTTTGGGGAATGAGGACGTTTGTTAGGGAGACGGTTTGCACGTGGCACCTTGAGTCGGACTGTTCCATTTTTTTTCAAAGGGGTGTTCCGTTTTGAAACTTTCTCAATATGTTCATTTTATGTCAAGTGTTGATAAAGACTACAGGAGTAGCCGAAATATTCGCCTAATAAATTTTAGTGTTTCTAAAGTCATTATCTTACATATTTGAGTTTCTTTACTGTTACGTTATATTATATTCTATATATATATATATATATATATATATATGTAGCCTTGGTCCTTTTCAAGGAAGTCACTGGTCCCTGGGTAACTAATTACTGTAATGTAGACTGGACACATCCCTGTCAACAATCCACATCTGATATAGTAGTTTATGGCCTTTATTGGGTGGGATTGGTATCTCCAAGGTTTGCCTACTACCACAATGTGCCTGTGGTCAGACAAGTGTCTGTAGGGTGAGGCAAACGAGGCCACTTACCTAATTTTAATTACATTGGTATGCTTCCATCCAACTCAACAAATGGGATGGCCATTGACTTGCCAATTCCAAGTCGTTTAGAAGTTACGGCCATTTGAAATTTTAGGGTCATACCCCTTTTTAGCTATCAATTATGACATATTTGTAAAGTTGCATTTTCAATTAGCCATATCTTCAAATAGAATAAAGATAATTAACTGAAAATTGATATCTAGATTAACTTTTGACTGTAGAACAGGAATATAACATGACTTTTGGTATACCGGACACCGTTACGAAAATATTGGTTCGTAAAGACCCTAACTTATTTGGTTGCATAATTTTTCTTCCATTTTTAGACCCCATTAAAATACCCAAATCAGTTTTTAAATAGGTCTTATGTACCAAATTATTAATATATAGTTGAAAATGTTTCACCACAAAAAATTTCGGATTTTTAACTTATCATTATAGGGGGTAATCGTAGGTCAAAAGGTCATTCGGGACAAAAAATTCACAAAAATGCCTCGTTTTCATGGTGACCTTTGACCCTGTGGGCAAGTATGCTGGTTGTTAAAACTTGCACCATTAATTAATTTATATATGATGATCAGATGTTCCAAATATCAACTTGGTGTCTTTATCCTTTCATGTTTAAAAAGCGATTTGAAAAGGGGTATATTTTTCAATTTGTGACAGTATCAGTGCGTAAATGTGATAAAATAAATTTTTGAATAACGATAATATTAAAAATAATCTGCCTAGACCTTGAAACTTATAATTCTAAAACAACTTTATGTGCTTATTTCAGGCATGCAGTTCGTTTAGGGATATAGTGTTTAATTAGTAAGATATGTACCCCAAAAATGGCCCAAGTGCAAGAATTGTGCAATAAAATTGTATTTACTGTTGATTTCAAATGAACATAATATTATCTGTGTACTGTCTAGAGCCGTGAAACCTTTTATCCTAGGACAACTTTTTGTGTTGATTTTAGTTATGCAGTCTGTTAAAGGGATAAATTGTTTAATTAGTAAGATATTATGCCCCAAAAATGGCCCAAGTGCAAGAATTGCACAATAAAATTGTGTTGCGATTGATTCAAATGAGCATAATATTATCTGTGAACGGTCTAGAGCCATGAAATCTTTCATTCTAAGACAACTTTTTGTGCTGATTGCAGTTATGCAGTTTGTTAAAGGGATGCATTGTAAATAACTAAATTCATATTTCTTAATCACCCTCCCGCGCCCGCCACGTGGAAACAGGTCACCCGCGTCCGCCCCTTGGACGCAGCCGCGCCCGCCCGCGTCAGCCTCGTGGAAACACAGCTTAACAATCTCGCTAATAATTATATTCCATTCGGCTTTATAAACTTTAAAATGAGTAATACAAAAACATATATATGCGAAAAATCATTAAGGGTTGTTTAAAAAAAAAGCCCTTACAATTTAGTAAAATCACATTAAAACAATTAGTAAAAACACAAAATTTGATATTAGTTTTTTTTAATAATGAATGGGAACACAAGCAGACAGCCTTCCTATAATAATTATTATAATATTCCATTAATTTTTTATTACATTTCACTACATTTATAATTAACATAAAATCTCATTTTTTGTAATTCATTTCATTTTTAGGGTTTTAAGCATTAAAAAAACAGTAGGCCTAATACAAAAACGTAAAAATACATATTAGAAAAAATCATACAATTTAGTAAAGTTTACACGAAAAACATTTAGTAAATTTGTTCCTGTCAGAAGAAAGATAAAATGAACTATAGTGACGAATTGACGAACTAATGTTATAGACATACGACATATTTATATTTTATTTTGTATTTTCGCAACTCCACTGGCGCTTCATATATTTGTTGGAAATGAACTGCGGACACAAAGCGTGACCGAAACGATCTGTATTCACTACTACTAGCCCTCCCTAGGCCAAAGAGTGTAGGGCCAAGGCTGGGCTACACATACATAGGCCTACCTGTCAACCCTTGAGCATTCACCGTATAGTCCAGCAAACTTTGGTTGGTTGCATTTTTTTTTGCTATATTTTTTTATAATTGGATATGATGTAGAGTAGACATAGATAAATCAAAAAAGTATGTGCAACATTTTTTTTTTCA
>NW_022749806.1:0-1305 GCF_011630105.1 Anneissia japonica
TTACCCCCATAATTTCAGTCCATGTCAGTATGTGAAGCGTGACTGTTGTGTCAGGCTATGACCCTGGGCCATAGGTAAGACCTCATCTCAGCCTGTAGTTAGGCCTATAGTTTATCCTCTTTCCCTGTAGGCTTTGGTATAACTTTACCTATCTACACTTTATAACAGGAGGTACTACGCTGCTGCTGTTGTTGTAGATAATATACTAACATTTAATAACATCCAAGAAGAGTGACGTACATCACATAAGTCCGTGAGATTTCATAGGCCTACCGTAGGTAAACATAGAGCAATAATAGTAAAACTCGAGCGTCACGACATTGCGAAGTGTCTGCTCTTGTTCCTCGTATCGTACTCACTCGAGTCAATCCGAGATGGCCCGAGTGAAGTTTCATGCAAATGTTTCGTACGGAAAAAAAAATCGCTACCCGCCCACGCACAAGCAGCCATGTGAGGGCGCAATGTTATATTCTGTGTACCGTATACACAGCGTACACGAACTTTACATTCACATACAATTTGAGGCCCCTCTAATTCGAGACCAAGGGCGGAACCAGTAGGGGGCCGTGTCCCCCATTTTGCCACTAAATTTTTAAAAATTCAATGCAAATCAAGGTTATGTGCTACTCACTTCTGGATCCGCCCACTACATCAAAGTAGGCCTACCAACTGACTTGGCCTACCTGTTTTTCTGAGTTGATCCTCTATCTGAGACCGGGACCATTTAGTTCGTTTTGAATCAACTGCAGGTTCAACTGTGTATAATTTTTTAAGCTGGGGAGAGGTGGTGGTGGTGGTAGGGAATGTCTTGTCTGAATTAAATCATATACATAAAATAATGACAGGGCGGCAATTTATATATATTTATTTATATATCACAGAAAATATTCCAGTACAGTAGAAACGTACTGAAGAGGGTTGGAAAGAATATATAACTGCAAGGAATGAGGCTAGCAAAGTTGTTAAAGAAGCAAAAAAACTATTTGAGAAGAGACTTATTAATGAATTTAAATTTAATCAAAAGAGTTTTTGGAAATATATTAATAGTAAAACAAAATCATATAGTGTGATTTCAAACCTAAAAGATATACAGGGAAATATAATCTTCGGAGATAAGTGAGCCAATTTATTTAATAAATCATTCTCATCAGTTTTTATCAGGGAAAATACTATGTCTATCCCTAGTCTTGAGTTGAGGTGTAATGGTCAGTTTCAGTGGCGTAGAAAAATATTTTTCATTGGGGGGATGATTGGCGTGTTAGCCAGTGTCGTAACAGGCGCGGGGGTGGGGGCAGGGGGAAACTG
>NW_022749807.1:0-561 GCF_011630105.1 Anneissia japonica
TATATTTCAGTCTAATGTTAGTGCAAAATATCATTAGGCCATTGTAATCACCGCACGACGCGCGATTAACATGGCAACTAACACACGCGTGGGTAAATCGTCACGTATGCTGACGGTTTATGGTCTGGTTGTTATGGTTTTTGTGACGTTCAGCGTGTAGGGACGCACGTGCGCCTAGAATGTCGATGCCAGAGTTATAACCTTTGATGTCCCGAGATGTGCGTCCTTTTGTAGAATTACCTTGTCCATATAACATTATTTTGATTGCCAATCCCTAATATTTTGGATTAAAAGCAAAATGTTGGGCCATACAAAGCTAAAAAGAAACTCTCCCATAAGCCCAGGGAAGTTTATTCCGGGACTCTGACCGAGGGTCTAGTCGGCCCTGTGTTTGGACCCACCCTATCTGACCCCCTGGAGCCACCACCACTGAACGACTATAATGGATAAGTTTTTAACTAAGGTCCTGTCAGTTTTCACAGTTATAGAAAAAAACTAAGTGCCTAAAAAAATGGTATGTTAAAGCAAAATTTCACTATTTCGTTTTTTTGTTGGGTTAAC
>NW_022749808.1:0-908 GCF_011630105.1 Anneissia japonica
TGAGGATGGTTTCGGTGGAGTGTCATGCGACCAAGCTATTGATCATAATACAGTTGTATGGACTACAATTTTTGACATTAAAAGATTGCAGAATTCCTTGGTTTGTGGCAAGGATTATCCTTGTGGTCGGAGTGGTCACAGTATGATTCACTCATCTGATGGAAATTTGCTCATTTTTGGTGGCTTTTCCATTGAGCATGGTTTTCTAAATGATGTTTGGAAGTAAGTTTAGTATTTTTCTTCTTAATAGGTTTGTTATAGTGTTTGTTTAGGTTTTTTGCAATTTCAAAATTCTTTATCATCAAATATATAATAGTATGAAATTTAAGTGATAAAATTACAACAATGTTGGTAAAAAGGAGATGCCCTAATAATAGCAATCAACTGGAATCAACTTACTGCTGCCAAAGTTATGAGTAAAAGTATTACAGCTTCTCTGTACAAAAGTATACAATACTGTTATATTCTTATGCTAATGGCAGTACTCAGTTGAATACTGTTACATTCTTATGCTACAGTAATTACTCAGTTTAACATTTAGCAACAGTATGCTGGTTTTGGGATGGCAAGCCTCAAATATATAAATATGATAATACTAAAAATACAAAATTTGCATTAATCAATTACTTAAATTTAACTACAGCTTTAATACCAGCTCTCGTGAATGGAGGAAGGAGCGGTCATCTCAAAATCTAACACCAATGCCGAGAAGCCATCATGCTGCCTCCTACCTTCCTTCCAGTAACAAAATGGTCATTGTAGGGGGTCAAGGTTCAAGCCAAATATTTTGTGACATTTGGCTCTTCAGTGTTGAAACTAAATTGTGGGAGAAAATCATGGTAAGTTGAGACAAATTTTGTTTTAAAAATGTTGTAAAATGCTAATTACTTAACCATCTTCTTTAAGAT
>NW_022749809.1:0-636 GCF_011630105.1 Anneissia japonica
ATAAATAAATAAAAGAAAAAAAAAATAATTCGGTTGATTAATAAAATATTTTAAATAAGTTAACTGAATATTGTTAAAGGGTTAATGTTACTGATAAATAAATTTCAGCTCTTGTTTGTTTTATAGAATACCAGTACATGCTAAAGTATTAAGATTATTATGTATTATGTCTCACATAATACATAATACATTATACGTTGTACATTATTATATAAAAGCATTGAAACATATATATTGGTACTTTTACTTAAAAAGGTAAGAATCCTTATATGTTGACGATTACTTAGCTCTTATTGTGGTTGGTACAAGACACCATCAATGTACAAAGCGCCATTTTTGAACAATGGCCTCTTCTTTTCTGCATATGCTTTCGCCATAATGTGTGATAGTTCCCTTCTTTTACGAACATCACTTTCTGGAAGATCTTCAGTAACAAATATAGCTTTACCTCTCAATTTTTCTCTTGCTTTAGCCAGTACCTGATTTCGTTGAGGTCTATAGAGAAACTTGGCAAGAATGTGTCGCGGCTTATCTTTTGAACGTTTACCTGCTCGGTGGCTGTTTTCAATTATGATGTGTGTAAGTCCAAGTTCTTTTTCAATTAAATTTTGCAATTTGTCTTGTGTATTTTCTTTT